>NC_092801.1:42440498-42553111 GCF_918797505.1 Bemisia tabaci
TCCATTTTGTAATTTTTACTGCCTCCTAGGTTACATTCTTAAATTAGTCAATCATATATTTTTGTAATATTCGGTTCCTTAACTCCTTTTTTTCGTTAGTTATTTGTTATGTATTTTTAAAAAATCAGTCGACTGTGAATGTAATTTTGATACGGCCGTTTTTGGAGTTAAATTTTCAGATACTTTATCAAATAAATAAAACTACATAGTAGCAAAAAGTCACCATTACATTTATTAAAATTGTTTGTGTCCTTTTGCTCCTATTTTCCAGTAAGGTAAAGGTTATCAATCACATTTTAAACATTTAGTAACCTATTCAAAAGAAAACTGTGTCATAAGAGAATGATTTTTGAATAAGACAAAATATAATTTAAATATCCTATTTCCAGCTATAATTTTCCTATTTAACCCTAGTCTGCCTGAGTGGGGTCAGATTGACCCCGCACGGGAGTTTCAACTCATCGCCATTTCTCGTGGTATGCCCGAAATTTTTCATCCTTCACAAATAGCTCTACAAAAACAGCCAGGAACACGATTTTGAAGGGGAAAAAAAAATGTGCATGAGAGATAAAAAAATTCACGAGTACCCTTAGAAAGCCTGAGCGGGGTCAGATATCCTTATAACATATATTTTACCATTTAGCATCACAAAAGCTTACTTTGAAGGTGTATTCATTTTTCTCTTTTTAATTTTTCTCAGAAACTTGTAAAACAAGCAACATTTTTCAGATTTTTTTCGTTTTCAGTATTTAGTAGCCCTATGATTTTTTTTTTCTCATGCTGAGAACAACATGGCAACATGTGTATGATAAAATGGTTGCATACCCTGCGCCGTGTTTTTTAAAACTTAGATATGCTTTATGGTTAAGGCATGTAAGGTTAGTGCACTGATATTAACTAGAAACATGAAAAAAACATAGCTAACTATATTGATTTTCAGCTGGGGTCAAATTGACCCCGCTCAGGCTTTCTCGTTGGTTCAGAGGCTCAGGCAGACTAGGGTTAATTCAACTTCACGTACGATTTTAAAAAGACGAAAATTCTTCATCTAATCTATGATTTCTAATTGGATAACACGACAACAAGGTCAGTTCGAGCCAGTCTCAAGGAAAAGCCACATGGGCCAAAGCCCACATCGACAGATTTAAAAAGCGATGACTTCTTTTTATCAAGGGATTTGTTTTTTGCTTTTCAAGTCTTCAAACAACGTATCTACTGATATGGAAAGTCCGGAATTAGCAGTAAATTTAAGGGCGGTCTTGAAGTACCAAAAAAGTTCAGTAGTTCCATATGAAGGGCTGGAATTTGTTGCCTCATGGCACAGGTGTTTTTAAAACGGCCTGGAAAATATGAAATCGGATACGCAATGATTCTTAATGACGTATTTTCCCCCTACATCCAGATTGTAAAGCCACTTGATCCTCAGGTCACTGTTGAGCTTCCAATTTCCTGCCTTCGTCATTTTTCTCGCAATTGCGCATGAATTCCGTAACTTTTCGAATTTCGTCACGTACAGGTACCAAAAAAGGACTAAATTTTTTTCCTTGTGAGAGAATGAATTTTTTGTAGATGTACTGAAGAAGGGCTGCAAAAGTGCTTAATATTTGCCGCCCAGGTATATTATGATATCTATTAGACAAAAGAATCCCAACATGGAAAGTTGGCGGTTTCGAAAACGCCTTAAAATGTGGCGTGATACCTCACGCGTTCCGGAGAGTACGTATAGTTGTATCATTGCGCCTTAGCATTGCGATGGAAGATTGATTTTAAATCACCTTAACGATGCGGCCCTGTCAGTGTTCCTTCACCGCTGTTGCAGTTTTCACCGCGAGGACTGAAAGTGTTCAAGCTAGGATTACATAACGCAATTCGATCAATTTTTAGAAGGATTAAAAATAAACAAGCGCAGGAAGAAATATAACTAAATAATAGGAACTCAATTTAACAATCAACTTAAAGGCATCAAAAAATACTGCATTCTTTTTGGATTTTTAGGAACTGAATTTATAGTACATGTACTGAAGAAAGGCTGCAAACGTACTTTACGAGGGTTGTCCCAAAAGAAACCGGACTTTTGTCATAGAAGGCGAACCGAGCGTCGTAATGAAGTTTTCTTGAGCTTGTTTGAAAGCTGATAAGCTACTGGAGATGCTGGTCTTTACAGAATGCAAAAATTCGTCTTAGTAAGGAAACTACACGCTTTGGAATGAAGGAAAGTCAAACTCGAGTTGCGATTTTTATCTTTATTTCAAGAAAAATTTAGATACAACTTTAAAAAAAACCCAGGTTTTAAGTAATAAACTTCGTTGCTCTCTTATTCAAATGCTTAAAAATAAGGAAATTAACATTTTAAGCAGCTTACCAAGTCATCACCTATCCCCTTCAAAATACTAGCCAGCTTTGTCGATGCATATTTGCCACCGTTTCTTCAATTGGGAGAAACACTGTTGGAAATCCTCAGGTTCGAATGATCGCAATTCCTTCAAGGTGAAACTGTCAATCGCGAATATTACAATGGTGTTCTGAGACGATTACGCGAAAATGTCCGCAGAAAAAGGCCGGAGCTTTGGAGAGAGAATTCCTAGTTTCTGCATCACGATAATGCACCTGCCCATGCATCCCTCCAAATTGGCGAATTTTGTGCAAAGAATGCCATGAGTGTCCTCCCTCATCCCCCTTATTCACCTAACCTGGCTCCGTGTGATTTTTTCTTATTTCCACGACTTAAATCTACCTTGAAAGGTCGACGTTTTCAAACCATTCCGGAAATTCAAGAGAACACCTTGAAGGAATTGCGATCATTCGAACCTGAGGATTTCCAACAGTGTTTCTCCCAATTGAAGAAACGGTGGCAAATATGCATCGACAAAGCTGGCTAGTATTTTGAAGGGGATAGGTGATGACTTGGTAAGCTATGCTTAAAATGTTAATTTCCTTATTTTTAAGCATTTGAATAAGAGAGCAACGAAGTTTATTACTTAAAACCTGGGTTTTTTTTAAGTTGTATCTAAATTTTTCTTGAAATAAAGATAAAAATCGCAACTCGAGTTTGACTTTCCTTCATTCCAAAGCGTGTAGTTTCCTTACTAAGACGAATTTTTGCATTCTGTAAAGACCAGCATCTCCAGTAGCTTATTAGCTTTCAAACAAGCTCAAGAAAACTTCATTACGGCGCTCGGTTTGCCTTCTATGACAAAAGTCCGGTTTCTTTTGGGACAGCCCTCGTATATTTGCCGGCCAGTTTTGGTTAACGCCAATCAATGCGACGCAACGTTGCTGATTTGGAAAGATGGCAGTTTCGAAAACGCCTTCAACTGTGGCGTGATACCTCATGCGTTCCGGAGAGTACGTATAGTCGTATCACTGCGCCTTAGCAATGCGATGGAAGATTGATATTAAGTCAGCCTCCACGCTGCGGCCCTGTCAGTGTTCCTTTACCGCTGTTGCAGTTTTCACCGCGAGGACTATTAGAGTGTTCAAGGTAGGCTTTCATTACGCAATTCGATCAATTTTTAGAGTCATTAAAAATAAACAAACGCAGGAAGAAATGTAACTAAATAATATGAACTCAATAAAACAATCAACTTAAAGGCATCGAAAAAATACTGCATTCTTTTAAGATTTTTAGGAGCCAAATTTATAGTACATTTACTGAAGAAGGGCTGCAAAAGTGGTTAATTCTTGCTGGCCAGTTTTGGTTGATGCCTATCAATGCGACGCAAGGTTGCTGATTTGGAAAGTTGGCAGTTTCGAAAACGCCTTCAACGGTGGCGTGATACCTCACGCGTTCCGGAGAGTACGTATAGTTGTATCACTGCGCCTTATCAATGCAACGGAAGATTGATATTAAGTCAGCGTCCAAGCTGCAGCCCTGTCAGTGTTCCTTCACCGGTGTTGCAGTTTTGACCTCAAGGACTTAAATGTTCAAGCTAGGCTTACATTACGCAATTCGATCAATCTTTAGAATGATCTATAGAAACAAGCGCAGGAAGAAATATAACTAAATAATATAAACTCAATTTAAACAATCAACTTAAAGGCATCGAAAAAATACTGAATTCTTTTCGAATTTTTAGGAACTGAATTTTTTGAACTTCTACTGAAGAGGGGCTGCAAACGTGCCTAATAATTGCCGGCCAGTTTTGGTTGACGCCAATCAATACGACGCAACGTTGCTGATTTGGAAAGTTAGCAGTTCCGAAAACGCCTTCAACGGTGGCGTGATACCTCCCGCGTTCCGGAGAGTACGTATAGTTGTATCACTGCGCCTTAGAAATGCGATGGAAGATTGATATTAAGTCAGCCTCCACGCTGCGGCCCTGTCAGTGTTCCTTTACCGCTGTTGCAGTTTTCACCGCGAGGACTTTTAGAGTGTTCAAGGTAGGCTTTCATTACGCAATTCGATCAATTTTTAGAGTCATTAAAAATAAATAAACGTAGGAAGAAATGTAACTAAATAATATGAACTCAATGTAACAATCAACTTAAAAGCATCGAAAAAATACTGCATTCTTTTAAGATTTTTAGGAGCCAAATTTATAGTACATTTACTGAAGAAGGGCTGCAAAAGTGGTTAATTCTTGCTGGCCAGTTTTTGTTGATGCCTATCAATGCGACGCAAGGTTGCTGATTTGGAAAGTTGGCAGTTTCGAAAACGCCTTCAACGGTGGCGTGATACCTCCCGCGTTCCGGAGAGTACGTATAGTTGTATCACTGCGCCTTAGAAATGCGATGGAAGATTGATATTAAGTCAGCCTCCACGCTGCAGCCCTGTCAGTGTTCCTTTGCCGCTGTTGCAGTTTTCACCGCGAGGACTAAAAGTGTTCAAGCTAGGATTACATAACGCAATTCGATCAATTTTTAGAAGGATTAAAAATAAACAAGCGCAGGAAGAAATATTACTAAATAATATGAACTCAATGTAACAATCAACTTAAAGGCATCGAAAAAATACTGCATTCTTTTTGGATTTTTAGGAACTGAATTTTTGTACTTCTACTGAAGAAGGGCTGCAAACGTGCCTAATATTTGCCGGCCAGTTTTGGTTGTCGCCAATCAATGCGACGCAAGGTTGCTGATTTGGAAAGTTGGCAGTTTCGAAAACGCCTTCAACTGTGGCGTGATACCTCACGCGTTCCGGAGAGTACGTATAGTTGTATCACTGCGCCTTAGAAATGCGATGGAAGAATGATATTAAGTCAGCCTCCACGCTGCAGCCCTGTCAGTGTTCCTTTGCCGCTGTTGCAGTTTTCACCGCGAGGACTTAAAATGTTCAAGCTAAGCTTTCATTACGCAATTCGATCAATTTTTAGTGACTAAAAATAAAGAAACGCGCTCAGGGCAAAAGTGGTCAATTCTTGCTGGCCAGTTTTGGTTGACGCCTATCAATGCGACGCAAGGTTGCTGTTTTGGAAAGTTGGCAGTTTCGAAAACGCCTTCAACGGTGGCGTGATACCTCACGCGTTCCGGAGAGTACGTATAGTTGTATCACTGCGCCTTAACAATGCTATTGAAGATTGATATTAAATCAGCCTCCACGCTGCGGCCCTGTCAGTGTTCCTTTACTGCTGTTGCAGTTTTGACCGCGAGGACTTTAAATGTTCAAGCTAGGCTTACATTACGCAATTCGATCAATTTTTAGAGTGATTAAAAATAAACAAGCGCAGGAAGAAATATAACTAAATAATAGGAACCCAAAATAACACTCAATTTTCTTAAGTTTTACGATAAGAGTTAAGTAACCATGATTCTAACTTGGTGACACACTCAGAGGACACGCAATTTTAGAGGGCATAAGCTCATATCGATGGTGAAACTACCAAACCACGTATCTCGTTTGCGGTGTCTAAAAATCTCATTTTATTTTTCTGGAGGAGAACAATTCAATATCATTCCTTGAAGTTTTTACAGAATTTTCTTCGCACTGAGAAGAAAAATCACGGAAGTTTTCAAAAATTGACGTTGAGTACTTTCCCATTTAAAAATTAAAGTATGGCAGGAAGTCTGCGACGTCGCAAACCGAGATACGTGGTTTGGTAGTTTCACCGTCGATATGTAAATCAGTGCAGCTGTGACAGGGTATCTACTAAAAGTGACCTGCAAATTTAAGTAATCTAACAGTACTTTTTAAGCATCTTTGCAAAGAAATCAGTACATAAGATGAAAAATAATTCAGTACTTTTTCGGTGCCTTTAAGTTTATTGTTCAATTGAGTTCCTAACATTTAGTTATATTTCTTTCCGTGCGTGTTTATTTTTAATTCTTCTAAAAAAATTTCGAATTGCTTAATGCAAACCTAGCTTGAACACTATTAGTCTTTGCGGTGAAATGTGCAACAGCGGTAAAGGAAAACTGACAGGGCCGCAGCGTGGAGGTTGATTTAATATCAATCTCCCATTGCACTGCTAAGGCGCATGCAGTGATACAACTATACGTACTCTCCGGAACGCGTGAGGTATCACGCCACATTTGAAGGCGTTTTCGAAACTGCCAACTTTCCAAATCAGCAACCTTGCGTCGCATTGATAGGCGTCAACCCAAACTGGCCAGCAAGAATTAAGCACTTTTGCAGCCCTTCTTCAGTACATGTACTAAAAATTCAGTTCCTAAAAATCCAAAAAGAATGCAGTATTTTTTCGATGCTTTTAAGTTGATTGTTAATTCGGGTTCGTTTTTTTTATTTTATTTCTTACCGCGCTTGTTTATTTGTAATTCTTTTTATAAATTTATTATTTGCTTTATACGAACCTAGCTTGAACGCACTTTAATAAATTCATTGCCTTTAAAGCAGAAAAAATTCAGTACTTTTTCGGTGCCATCTACGTAGTATGAATGAAGTATTTTACGTGAAGAATCAGCAAAAAGTGTCTTGTATGTGAATAATTAGCTTGAAAAAAAATCCTCTTAATCAGCCCATTTTTAAAAAAAAATGGGCTTGGAATTCACGTATAAATGTGGGAGACGAAAATTTGACCAATCTTCAGTAAATGTTCAACAAATGAAATCTAGTAGCATCAAGAATTATGAGTGGAGCAAAGGTTTTCAAAAATAGTTTTTTTTTCAACGATTTATTGAGGAGCCTACTGTCAACTATAGACACATTTTCCGTTTGAGGGTTGATTATTATTGGGACATGTACTATAAAGATTAGGAATTTTTTCGGGAATTGAAGGTAGGAGGTAGAAGTAGAAGACCAACACCGACTTCAGGCGTAGATACCTCTGTAGTCGGCTTCCTACTCCTAAACGGCTGGATCCTGGATAATATTCATGTGGGTAGCGGGGACTTGAATTTTACAAGGACTCCTAGTCTTGCACAAACTCCACTCAGGATTATCTTTTCGGGTTACCAATCTTCACAATAGTAAAATATCGACGCGGTGAAACTACCGGACCACGTACTTCGTTTACAGTGATTTAAAATCTTCCTTTCATTTTATTCTTTTGTAAGAAGACAATAGACAAACCAACATTCTGCCTTGGAATTTTCGCAGAGTTTTCTTTGCTAAGAGAAGAAAAACTACGGAAGTTTTAAAGAATCGACGATGAGTGGTTTTCCACTTGAAAATTCAAAGTATGACAGGCAGTCTGCATCGTCGCAAACCGAGAAACGTGGTCCCGTATGTTCACCGTCGAATTCAGTGGCGTGGCGTGAATTGCAATACATCGATTGTTATGCCATTTAAACCTTTGAAAAAAGATCGATTATCAGGGTGTTCGCAGCGAACACCTTAGTAATCGATTCTTTACCATAGCTTCAAATGGCGAGATATCGATAATCGATTATTCACGCCACGCCACTGCCGTCGATATGTATATATCTCAGTTAAAACCCATTGACTCACTTGATCAACCGGTGGAGGATGAAGTTGACTATCAATCCAGTGGGTATATCTTTTTTTGGTGCAGTAATGACTTTTTTTGATATGGTGCGTATTTGCGCCCCATTAATTAGACATCGGTGAGGCATCATTTACTAATGAAGTGTGTTTTAAACAAAGTGGCTATAATGTTACAAAGTATTATGCTTTTTTATTAAAAAATTTTGTTTGAGAATCTACAAAGAATTTAGCAGAATTTGTCTGTGTTCAAGAATGATGTAAATGAAATAGCGCTACTCTATACTCAATAAGTTCATTTTTAAACTTCATATTGTATGATGATCGGAAAAGCAACGTGCGATACGTCAACATCTAACTAACGGCGATGTATTAGAAATTGCACCTCACCGAATTGAAGGCACTAGAAAACAATCGACGTAGATAGCTCTAAATGGAACCTCAACTTATACAAGTTACATACTCATTCCCTTTCTTTTTTCCTTTCTTTTGAGTGCAATCAATAGCATTTATTCCTTTCGCATGAATGATGTTTGTTCCTTATAATTTGCTTTTAAATGTATTATTCTTGGTCTCGTTGAATTTTGCATGAAAAAAATAAAATATGAGAAAAAAATAATTTTTTAATGAAACATGATTGAAATCAAATGAACTTACGCACACAGATTAGTTCTTACTCTTTCTCAGATCGAAAATTACAGTAGGTATCATTTGATAGTCAACACCAAGCCATACATGTTTCTTAAACAAACCTTGAAATCTAAAATTATTTGTCCTTTAATGCTATCCTCAAGGGGAAGTCAAGATAAATAATTTTCAACACGAGGAAATGAAGCTCATTAAATTTATTTAACATTTTAGAGCGATCGAATAAATTATTTAAATAATATTTTGTACATAAACTTACAGTAGTTTTTAAAATGAATGTTTTTCAGGCAAAACAATCTCAGAGATCTTTACAATCTAAAAATATTTACAAAAGCTTTTCGAAACGAAATTGTTTGGGAGGTCCGATTGTGATCATTTTTTTAATATTTAAGTTTTATGTCCAAGGAACAATATAAAAATTAATCAAATCAAAAAGGAACTAAGTGCATTGGATATCCGCGCTTCGTAGCTCTTTTTCATTTAGTTAATTTAGGCATAGCTCCTTTCAGCACAAATACGTCTTATTTCACACATATTATTAGGAAACAACAGATTTCACAGATCTGATAGTTGATCTGCTCGACAGGCTGGTAAGCGTACTGTTGGTACTGCTGATATGGCTGGTACTGGGGTTGCTGTTGCTGCAGCTGTTGGTAGTACTGCTGCTTGTAGTAGTCGGAAATAGGGGTGAAGTATTCGAGAGCGCTCCTCATTAGTGACGTCACGGTTTGGGCGCTCGAGTGGTAGTACTTGTACTTGCCGGAGCCATATTTGTTCCAAAATTCTGGTCGCAGTTCACCGTTCCAGTCTGAAAAATTCAATAACAGAATTAAAAGATGTTTTTTAAGGAATTCACTTAAAGAGAGAGAGAGAGAAAAAAAAATTAAGTTAAAAAATGCTTCATTATCTAAAGAAATTTGTTTTTAAGTAAAAAAAAATTCAAAAAGAAATATGAAAAAAAATCGCGAAAAAATCTAGAAATTGTGAATCTATCTGTCAACTATCGAATCTTTCTCCCAAGCGCTGAGGACCCATCTACTTCTGTTTTTTGGTTTCTTCTATAGTTTGTCTATGTTTTGCAATAGGGAACTATACTATTTCTAGCTCATACTTAAGAACACGTGTCTGCAAGAGGAAGCTACTGGCATATACGTTGTTTCGCCAAGGAGCTAGAATTAGTAGTTCCTTATTGTAAAACGACCAGTGGCGTGGCGTGAATTGCGATATATCGGTTGTTATGCCATTTGAACCTATTGTAAAGAATCGATTATTAAGGTGTTCGCTGCGAACACCCTGTTTATCGATCCTTTTCCATAGGTTTAAATGGCATAGCAATCGATATATCGCTATTCACGCCACGCCACTGAAAACGACGTACATTTTTAGCCCATCTATGGCATCTTTTATCTGTGTAGGGAAACTAGGGAACATATATCAATGGCTAAAGTGCGGAGCCACGTATATCCATTGCAATATTACACAATTTCAGCTTCTATTTATTTTATTTTATTTAAACAAACAAGGCAGCTTCATTGCTCAAAATGTATGCAGAATATTAAGTTTTGAGGGGTCACATATTGAATCTATTAATTATACTTTGGATCGGTGTTAAGACCAAATAGATTCAGGTATAAAAAAGTGGTTTATGTTGATTGTTGTTTGCCTGTTTGTACTACTGATGACAGGCCCTAGGGCCGAAATGCATCTAGAAATGTAATAAGCCACTTGTTACACTTGGATTGCATTTTGCAAAAAGAAACCAGGAGCATTGCAATGTTGCTATGATTGTGCAGTTTCTCTTGTCTTGGAAGAAGAACCCGTTGATCTGTAAACAGTTTCTATTTTAATCGCTGAAAACTGTAAATTTAGGACAAAAATTATCATGTAAACTTAATATTTTTTCAGGATTTCAATAGTTATATTGCAATGGATGAAGTTGTACAATCTTACCGACATTGCATTGCTTCTGGTTCCTTTTTGCAAAATGCAATCCACTTGTATCTACTTGGTCTAACCACGACTCCAAATTATACAGATATATTCCTCTAACCGAGAGGAAAAATCAAGGAAGTTTTCAAGAAATTACGTTAACTAATTCTCCATAGAAAAAATGAAATATGACAGGAAGTTGGCAACGTCGCAAACGGAGATAGCGTCACCTTCCGGCCAAAGTATGACAAGCACCATGCAACGTTTCAAAATTTCCACCACCATTTTATTTTTTCACGGAGAAATTGTTGGTTGAATCTGTTCGAATATTCCACTGAATTTTATCGGCAGCATGAAGAAAATTAGTGAAAGTTTCGGACCGATTTGTCGAACAATAACTAGAGTACCTTTATAGACAGAGTATGGCCATTCGTATCTTTTTACTACAGGAGAACTGTTCCGCTTTTTGATTGGTCAACGAGTTTTTAGGCTTCATGATGCTCTTAGGGCCGTAAATAAACAAACAAGATGGCGACTCACCGTAACATCGATAAGAAGCTAAATTTTACAAGCATTTCAATTATAAGGCAGTAACAATTTAAACTAGCATATCTACGAATAACACACGAAAAAAACACGAAAACATTGTTAAATCGCCTTTCACCTTTATCACAGGAGGATGTAAGATGTGCATAACCTCAATCTTGCTTGCTGATTACAGCCAACTTGTTTGTTTATTTACGGCCCTAAGAGCATCGTGTCAGCCTATTCGCTCGCGACCAATGAAAAACCGGAACAGAAATGGCCATGCTCTGTCTATAAAGGTACTCTAACAATAACTTGGTAAGAAAATAAAGTAATGGCGGAAATTTTGAAACGTCGCATGGCGCTTGTGATACTTTGGCCGGAAGGTGACGATATATGATTTGGCCATCGATACGCTGATCCTGAAATGAGAGTAAAATGTATTCCGGTCGTATTGCAATACTTATTTCGTACAGACGGCATTGGTGTGTTCTTACCAAGGAACAAGATACGTGGGACGTATCCGCCATCGGGGACGAGTCTTTTGGCGTCTTGGGCGTCCGATTCATCATCCAGGTTGACCATGACAAAGTATTGGCTCAGATCAAAGTACTCCCGAGAGTTCACTAACTCCGGCTTCAATTCTGCAAGAAAAAAGCATCGTGAAAATAGTGTTGGCGCTACGATTTTACGTGTACACTGAAAAAAAAAATTGCTATTATCAACACAGAATTAGTTAAAAAAGGTGACAAATCATCAAAATAGTTAAATCAACACGCCATCTAAATGAAGAAAACCGGGTTGATTTAACTATTTTGAGGATTTGTCACCTTTTTTAACTAATATAGTTAAACTAAAGTAAACTAAAAACTAAAACTAAAGTATAGTATAACTAAATAGTTAAATCAACACGCCATCTAAATGAAGAAAACCGGGTTGATTTAACTATTTTGAGGATTTGTCACCTTTTTAACTAATTCTGTGTTGATAATAGCATTTTTTTTTTCAGTGTACTACAAATGGCTGCGTTTAGCAGAAACACTGAGAAAAAAGTCCCTCGGATCCAGAGTCCAGCGGATTGTTGAAACTGATGGACAAAGCGATAGACAAAGAGGACATAATGAGTATGGAGCGATCCTTTTGATTGATTTGAGTATAGTTCTCATAGACTAAGGGAATTAATGATGGACTAACAAAAGGGTCTCTCGTGGGTTGCCGTTAGTTTGTTCGTTACCTACCTCCTTTGTCCATTGCAACCACTCGCTTCCACCAATAGGATCCCTCCATATTTTTTTGTCTTCTTTGTCTACTTATGGCTTTGTATATCAATTTCAAAGAAATTCAATTCATTTCAATAGAAGTTCAATTTTTGAAATTGATAGACAAAGCGATAGATAAAGAAGACATAGGGAGTATAAAGCAATCCTATTGGTTGAAATGGGTGATTCTTACAGACTAAGGGAGTAAACGATGGACTAACTATAGGGTCCCTCGTGGGTCCCCGTTAATTAGTCTATTACCTACCTCCTAAATTCATTGCAACCACCCACTTTCACCCATAGGATCCCTCCACATCCGTGTTGTCTCCTTTGTCTATGGCTTTGTCTATCAATTTCAACAATCAGCCCGCTGGACCTCTTTTCGCACAGATTTGATAGAAACTTCAATTTTAACGGAAATTTCGCGAAAATTTTTCCTGAGCGTATATAGGCCGCAGTGGTGATGCGTGAATGTTCGATCGATACCTCCCCATTTGAAGCTAAGGTAAAGAATCGATCATTAAGGTGTTCGTTGCGGACACCCTGTTTATTCTTTTCCATAAGTGTGAATGGCACATTAATCGATGTATCACATAGCACGCCACGCACCCGGTAGGCGGTAACGGATACGTCCAACTTGCAGATCGGACAAACTTTTTAATAATAGGCAATGCTTGAAAATGCATATCGACGGTGAAACTACCAAACCACGTATCTCGTTTGCGGTGTTTAAAAATCTCCGCTCACATTTTATTTTTTTGAAGTAGACCAAATCAATATCATTCCTTGAAATTTTCACAGAATTTTCTCCGCACGAAGAGGAAAAATCACGGAAATTTTCAAGACTGGACGTTAAGTAGCTTTTCATTTAAAAGATAAAGTATGACAGAAAGTCTGCGACGTCGCAAACCGAGATACGTGGTTTGGTAGTTTCACCGTCGATATCCATTCTAATTACAGTGGATGTCGAACATAACGACATCTGATATATCGACCTTTCGGACATAACGTCGCAATTTTACCGGTCCCGCTGTTTATAACCATTGTATTTACGTGTTGTTTATGACGACACCGCATATAGCGACATATCGGCCATAGTGACAAACTTTCCTCGAAATTTCAGCTTAGGCTATCGACTACAACGACCGGAGCATTCTGCCGTGTTAAGGAAAAACTTAAGTCTTAAGTCTTAAACTTAAGTCTTCAGATGTTGCCAGAGTCCCCTCAATAAAAACCAAATTCACAGGAATTTTTTGAATGTTTTGCTTCAAATTTTTCAAACGATTTTGTTCGCAATTTGATCTAAAATACCCGAAAATTAAAAAAAAAAAAAAAAAAAAAAAAAAAAAAAAAAAAAAAAAAAAAAAAAAAAAAAAAAAAAAAAAAAAAATATGAGTAACACTTCTTAAAAATACACGATTAATCTGGGGAAATTTAGCAACTATCGAATGTTTATACAGCGTTTTCCCTTAGCACGGTAGAAATGGCCCAACGAGGTGATACTCTCTGTTTAAGACTATCGATACATATGTAAATCAAGAGAATTTCAATCAATTCAATGTACGGGAAAACTCCACCTTAGCAACAAGTTATTTTGATTGTTTTATTTTTAATTTTTCACCTTGTGGCCATTTTTCACGTTTTGGCCTTCGTGTATCAGCACAAACCACCAAGCAAAATGAGAACTGCTCGACCCCGCTCGTTTGAATGAAAGTGCCAAACACAGTGCGTTCAGCGTGAAAGACATATTAGCGCCTACAAGACCGTGTGAATACTTCACTTATTCCGTCAAACACAATGTGGTCCACTCCGTCGGCTTGAAACGTATTTTAGCGCCTACATGACTGCAAGGATACTTCACGCATTGCGCAAAACAGCACGATCGGTGTGAAACGCATATTAGCACCTTTAAGGCTGTACGCGTGCTTTACGCTTTGCGCCTACACCAATGTGAGCATTTTATCGTTGAATATTCGTAATTTATCGGTGTCAGACCTACCACCCGCAGTGTGCACAGTTTTTGACCAGTGTACACCGCGTGTGACAAACACCAGTGTACACACAAATGAAATAAAATAAAATACATTTTTTTAAAAAAAAAAAAATGAAAATGTAGTGTTAAAAATAATGGTGTTTCTCCTCCTGCGTATAAGGAAACCTCGTCCTAGTGCCAGCACAGCTTTACTCTTTGCTATTAAATTTGAGGTGAATGCGTAAAAATCTAACTATCAGTTATGAATAACGACGGGAAGTGCTGGTCCCTTCAAGATCGTTATATTCGATTTGCACTGTATCTCTATTCTGCCGTGCTAAGGAAAAACGCCGTATGAGCCTTCAGGCGTTGCCGAATTTCCTTTGATGAAGTGCGAATTTCCTGGTGAATTTATGAATATTTTCCTCCCAATTTTTCAGATGATTTAGTCCGCAATTTTACCTAAAGATTCCTAAAATTTAAAGGAAAAATATTCATAATTTTCCTCAAAAATAAACATTTTATTGAAGTAAATTTGGCAACTCTCGAATGTTCATACGGCGTTCTTCCTTAGCATGACTGTATTTGGGTTGTATTTAGCAAAAAGGAACAAGCGCGATTACACTGTTTTCAAAATCGTGCAACTTCTTATTTACTTTCATAAATACTTAATATCTATTCAGTGTTAAAATTTACAAGATTAGCTCCTTTAAAATTAACCATTTTTTTGGTGGGAAGCAAAAACTACGATTTGCTATTCATGGGAGATTTTTTAGATAACTATGAAGAAACACCATTTTCGCCGGTTCCTTTTTGCTAAATACCTACGGTCCATTTATAATTAGATTTGTTCTAACGATCGTGAAAATAATGTCAACGCAGTACTCACTCTTGCAGGCAGGACACCACGACCTGTGAACGATGACCATGATCGGTCTCATGTCTGACTGCGCTGCCAGTATTCCTTCCTCCAGAGAGTTGTACCATTTTATATTCGGCCCGAATCCTGAGAAATGCGAACATGGTGCTTATTAAATTTGGTTCACAATTTTTATCATACACTTTTTTTCCTTTCTTGCTCTCTGCGGCAAAGGTAGATTCAATCACCCCGAAGTGGCAAGGCGGGCTGATTCAGGAAAAAGTCCTAGGATCCGTTTATAACTGAATCGGTGATGCTAAAACCTGAAAGGCCATTTCCTCTTAACATAGATACACATTTTTACGAAGCAGCCTGAGGTAATGGCAGCAGGAGAAAACAAGGGGGGAAGGGAAACAAGGCTAAAATACAACACTAAATACCCATGGTTCTTTTTCTCGGATCTCGGCCGCAATAACATGTAGGTCCCAAGTTTTTTCTTAGATATTTTTTAACTAATAATTTATTTTCCGACTGAAAATGACTCAATTTTGAGTCAAAAAGTCTCGGGCTTTTAATGTTTTATTTTAGGCTTGTTTCCCGCTTTCCCCCTGGTATATCTTCGGTTTCCTCTTAACTCCTGAGTTCCATACTAATACCCGCATTCTGAGGTCGGTCGGATAATGAACATGTTTGATATTTGCATCGTTAGTTCGCCGATCGGGTCGGAACCAAGTAAGCTCACTTGAAATTGACCCGCTAAGTGCGATTTTCGAGTCCGGAAAGCTCCGCGAGTCCCTCGCTTAGAGCTATCTGCTGAAAACGCTCCGGAGAAAGAGTCAAAATGTGGTCAGAAATGCTCGTTTTTGACCAGTTTTTGACTGTTTCTCGGCTCAGGGAGCTTCGCCGAGAGTCGGGATCGTGCCGAATCGATTCTACGCCTCCAACTACGTAGGATGCGACTGAAATCTCGAAATTTTCTTGCCGAGATTTTTTATCTAAAAGATAAAAAAAAAACGACAAAATTGTATCCAAAAATGGTTTGCAGGGGGCAAGTCTATAGCACGTGTACACGTAAAATTGCGAAAAATCAAAATCTTGACTGATCCTTTTTTCGAAATACGCGATTTGAGATTTTCATAGTAAATGCAACATTTCCACTGATTTTGATCCGATTTTTTATTCATTTGTACATTGAATCGGTGTTGATCGGTTAACGTTTTCATTTTCCGTTCGATTCATGTCGATCATACATACCCTCTCGTCACACGCACACTTCCTTTCAAACCCTTTTTTTTTAACTGAAAAATTCGTCTTCAGCTGCGTCTGCGGCAATTGTTGTTACGAATATGTTGTGCGTGCTGGTTTCAGGTCATTTTTCAAACCCTTTTTTTTTAACTGAAAAATTCGTCTTCAGCTGCGTCTGCGGCAATTGTTGTCACGAATATGTTGTGCGTGCTGGTTTCAGGTCATTACATACACGAAACTCTGAAGGCGTTTCATGTGCGAGAGCAATTCGCCTTCAGCTGCGTCTGCAGCAATTGTTGTTACGAATATGTTGTGCGTGCTGGTTTCAGGTCATTACATACTCGACTCTCTGAAGGCGTTTTATGTGCGCAAGTGGCGTACCCTGTTGGAGAACTGGCGAATTGCTCTCGCACACAAAACGCCTTCAAAGAGTCGAGTATGTAACTACCTGAAACCAGCACGCACCGCATACTCGTAACAACAATTGCCGCAGACGCAGCAGAAGGCGAATTTTTCGGTTAAAAAAAAGAGTATGAAAGGAAGTGTGCGTGTAAAGAGAGGGCATGTATTCGATCGACTTGATTCGAACAAAAAATAAAAACGTGAACCGATCAACACCGATTCAATGTACAAATAAATAAAAAGTGGATCAAGATCAGTAGAAAAGTTGCATTTACTATGAAAATATCAAAGCGCGTATTTCGAAAATAGCACCTGCCAAAGCTCGTTTTCCTTCCATTTAAATCCATTAAAAACGACCAATCCTAAGTAAAGCAGCCTGTTTTGACAAAATATCGATTATTTTACGCACATTGAAATGAGCGAAACGCAGTGTTACCAACTTTAAAGGAGCGTCACTGATCAGGGTTCGATCAGAGTTGAGTCATGCGAACAGATTTTTATTTTACGCAGAGGACGGTTATTGGCCAAATAAGGGACTTTTTATCAATTTCCCCCCCCCCTCTTTTTTAGTTCCTGCTTTATTTTAATTATTCTATGTGCTATATGGAAGGAGGAGAGAAAAATTCCCCAGCCCTCCTTTTTTATTAAATTGCCTTAAGTTCTACTACGATGATCAAAATTGAAGCTTGTAATGGAGCAATTTCTCGAAATCTGCCCGATTATGTCACGAGATTTTAAACGTCCATTCACATTGTACAATTAGCACTCCGAGATAGAGGTACGGCTCGCCAATTGGGAAGTTTAAAAAAGCAAAATAAATGATTGAATGGCTATTATAATCTCTAGAAATTCTAGAAACTTTGAAATCAAGAGCTAATTTCTATGTCTGAATATCTAAAAGTGATATTAATATGCGTAAAAGTGTGTTAATAGCAAAAATGTGATTTAGCAATCACTTGATTTGGGTATATTCATTGAAATTATGGAAGTCACCGTTGATGTCTTCACATTATAATCTCATTTCTTTGGGGTGCCTGCCCCCCCCCCCCCAACCCCCCCCCCCACCAAACCAAAACAAAACCACATCACGATCCCTTCACAAAGTTTTTGAGACAATAAAATAGTGAGTTTGACTGTAAAACTTGATGATTAATTTTAAAGCAGCTTTGATACCTAAAAAAGCTTACCTCCATCGATGCTTTCTCTTGCTGCATCCTGTAAAGTGATAAGAGCACTAACTAAAGCTAAAGCAAATAAATACTTAGTATACATGACTGTTGCTTATTTTTGCCTTAATGTAACCAGAGGAACTAATAACCAGTGCAGATCATTAAAAATAAGCGCGTACCGCGGTTCGAAATTCAAATGAACTGAAAATGATTCTCACTATGTGTGGGTGACGTACTGTAACTCAGCAGACGGAAAACTGGCGAAGAGCAGTCATGAGAAAATGAAAATTCTTACTGAGAAAGCAACACAAAACTAAACTAACCTCATTCTGAAAATTGCACGGTGGCGTTTAAATTGTTGACAGTTCGAGTTTCTAATCGGCCTCTTCCTCCGATAATTCTTCGCAAAACGTAAACAAAATTGAGGAATCGTCCGAAATTTTGCATTGTTCCACGGCATTTTGTCATCTTTTCAATTATCTCACATCCGCGTCCGAATTTCTAGTCAATTCATTATTGCAATTGCTTAATTTCTTTGCCCCTGCGTTGGAGCATGCGATAAAATAAGACTGAAATATTTCCAGCAGCGAGAATATTTTCGCATTTCCTTGGTTTACTATTTTCCTTTGTAATTCCTCTCGTTACAAAGCGATTAAACTGACGAAACGTGGTGATTTGAAACTTGCCGTTGCTAGACTACACTGCAAAAATGGAAACTGCGATGAAACGAGAAACTGGCATAACTGACACTCTTTGTGCAGTCAATTAAATTCTCACGTCCTCAACGAATATTGCTAATGAAGTAGATCATACAATAAAAAAGTATTCATTTTTATATCCTGCATGATTGTCAAGTTTCCCAGCACAGTGGCAGGGTTCACAATGACTGTACACTACCTGTTCCGACAGTGAAACGTAAAAAAAAAAGAATGAGCGAGATGTATTTTTTCCAAATACCATTGAGTTAGTGGTTTTTACTCCTGTTAAACCACTAAAAAAAACCACTCACCAAACACCATCCACTAAAGAAAAAACTAAAAAAAAAATTCCACCACAAAAAAAACCTCTAAAAAAAAATAACCTTTATTTTGCCACCAAGAAGTATTTTTTCTTGTATCGAGAATTTTCTGCATAATATGAACGCTACGTTTTTGCTTAGCTCAATATTTTTTTTTTTTTTGTATCAAGAGAAATTTAGCTTAAATCAAGAAAAAATAAATTCTTGGCGGCAAATTCAATAATCATCATGCTTGGGCCATGGGCCAGGCACTTTTTTTCAGTGGCAATATGATAAAATTTTCAATTACAAGGACTTACTCTAAACCTTTCTCCTACTCAAAGCTTCTTTTCGATGGCTCGTTCCCCCTTTTTCCATATGTAACTTAAAATGTAACCTCCTCTCTATGGAAGGTACTCAACTTCACCCTAATTCAACGTTTCAAGAGTTCCACTCGAAAATTTTATTTTTAGATTAGAAACTGTTCAACATTTATAACTGAAAATTTCTCCGCTATTTTTTTTTCTCTGATACATACGTAATAGCCGCTTTCTCAATCCTAGTCTCTGGCGCTCTGCGACATGACGCCTAAGCCTTATTCTCTCATCCTTCGAAAATCCCTAAAAGAGAGGAGAGTTGACACTTCATGTAGGTTTCACGTAACTGTTGCAATCGTTTCATCCAAGTAGCACAAATTGCAATGGAGATGTTGCAAGTGTGAGGAATTTGCGATTTGACTGTTGATTCATATGTAAAAGTTCGCGAGAAACACGATGGTTCTACTGGTTTTTTCTGCAATCAACTCCCAAGCTCAAAAAAAGCTCTCAAGTTGAGGCCAAAATGGAGGGATATCCCACGCTATCCTGAGAGTCCACCTCTACATAAAAACAAACTCTCCATGCAAAGATAGGGACCAAATACATCGACAGGGTTGCCACTTTATTTGGGGACTCCTAAACTGAAAACACGGCAACACTGCTAATGTATTTGCTCCCTATCTTTGCATGGAGGGTTTGTTTTGTTGTAGTGCTGGACTCTCAGGATAGCGTGGGATATCCCTTCCATTTTGGCCTCAACTTGAGAGCTTTTTTTAGCTTGGGAGATGATTTCAGAGAAAACCAGTGGCACCATCGTGTTTCTCGCGGACTTTCACATAAGAATCAATAGTCAAATCGCAAATTCCTCACACATGCAACATCTCCATTACATGGTAAAATTAGTGCTGATATGCCAGATTGTTGTGCATGTTGTCTATGCACTGGATTGAAGGAGCTCGGTGTATTGAAATGTATTGCAATCAAATTGAGAAATATAAGTCCCAATTTTGCTTACATTGCAAACTGCCTAACTCTCTCCCGCATGGGATTCATTTTGTTGATCGTTTAAAATCGGCCTTTTTGGACCAAATGATGTGAAAAAAATATCGGTGGCGAGGCGTAAATGATAGACCATCGATTGAAGTTATGGTAACGAATCTATTATTGAGGGGTTCGTTGCAAACACACCCTGTTTACGGATCCTTTCTCATAGGTTGAAAATACTAACTCAATCGATATACCGCATAGCACGCCACGCCACTGATAAAAATTAAAATCCCATAAAATTGCAAAATTACTTATTTCAATATTTTCGTTGTACTGTAGTGCTTCGGCACTGAATGTCCTTTTTTGTCCCTTTCCAGGAGAAGCCAAATCAAGCACCTTCTTTGGTAGCCTTTCTTCCATGGTCGTGCGGCCCTACCAGACTATTGGTCATAACTTTGAATACGATGTCACTTTCGTCTCCCATAATTAAGGGGCTCGGAAGACAAGGCACATAAGTGCAGGTTTTGCCACTTCGATTAATACGTATTTGAAGTTTCGAAATTATATGGATCCTCATGGCGGAAAACAAGTTTAAACTGACTATTGGATGCTTAAAATTGGAATTTGGGAGCGAATTTTGCACAGAATATGGATTGAGATTAGTTTTACTTGAAATCATTAATATCTCAATTTTTTTAAAAACTGCACTCATGCACCTTGTCTTTTCCATAGCCTGTCAATTAGACGCACTGAATCATTACAGGCCCGAGCTTCCAGAAGTTTACGCGCAATCAAAATAGCAACATTTCGGGCATGAAATCGGCAGTCCCATGTCTCTTGCTTGAAGTTGACGTCATACAAAATTGATTTTCGTTCAATTTTGGAATGGCATCACGTTCCATCGTCTGGGAACGGCCATATGAAGCAAGGTCCGGTCCTTGTCACTGAAGTATCTTCTCCGTCACGTACGGTTCCGTACACTTACAATTAGTTCCCAAAGCGTCAATGCAGATGTGCCCCATCATTGGCGCAGTATCCGCGTGAAATGAAAACCGTAACGTCCCTGTGAAGTCTACTACCTAGTCTTATTACCGGGACAATACTGCTAAGGAAAAACGCCGTATGAACATTCGAGAGTTGCCAAATTTCCTTCGATAACATTTGTATTCCGGAGGGAAGCTTTGCATATTTTGCCTTAAAATTTTCAGAGACTAAAGGTGAAATTGCGAACAAAATTACAAGAAAAATTTGAAGAAAAATATTTACAAATTTTCCCGAGAATTCGTGATTTTCCAAAGGAAAGTCGGCAACGCCTGAGGGTTCATACGACGTTGTTTGGCAGAATAATGCTGGTCGATATAATTAGCTCCTGGGCCGCCTCCGCAGCGGCGCCTTGGACCACGGCCATCGTGACGCGACGTCGCGACAAGACCAGTGGCGTGGCGTGAATAATCGATTATCGATATCTCGCCATTTGAAACCATAGTAAAGAATCGATTACTAGGGTGTTCGCTGCGAACACCATGATAATCGATCTTTTTTCATAGGTTTAGATGGCATAACAATCGATATATCGCAACTCACGCCACGCCACTGGACAAGACGCGTCCAGTGGCGTGGCGTGCTTTGCGATCTATCGATATTTCCCCATTTGAGGCTGTGGTAAATAATCGATTATTATGGTGTTCGCTGCGAACGCCCTGTATATCGATATTTTTCCATAGGTTTAAATGGCCGATCAATCGATATATCGCAATTCACGCCACGCTACTGGACGCGCCTCGACGCGGGAGCAGCGGGTGCCCCTGCCTGTCTTGGTCAGTTCTGACCTCGCCGATTGAACGGGACCTAATCACGGATCGACAGATGCCAACGACTGGCCACCACCAATAAAGCGGATATAACATAAACCGCGGCCAGCGGCCACTCTCTGCTACCGATTTGGTCGTCCTGCCGCATGCCGACGAAACGACGCAACTCTTTTACATGGACGTATTTCTACCAAAGAGACCTATGTGGAGGTGAGAAATATGGGGTGTGCTCGTCGAAGCTGCATAAGAAGCAATATAAAAGTAGGCGTGATTCCTTTTGAAGAATTGGAAAAGCGGGATTTTACATTCTATCAAACAGACCTATGTGCAACTGAATGCGGAATTCATGAGCCGCGGGCATGGCAAGAGAGCCTTGTGGACAGGGCTCATGAGTTAAAAGCGCCCTGACGACGATCTCCGCCTCGCTCGAGTGCGGACTATCATTGCCTCTGACGTCACTGGCACTGTATTATTCCCATTCACTCTTACGGCCAGAGAACTAACGAGCACACCCCACATTTCTCACCTCCACATAGGTCTATTTGGTAGAAATACGTCCACATGAGCCTTTGATATCTGCTGTAACCGCGAAAAGAGCTGTGAGTGCAAACAAGCGGGAAAGTTCTAATACTGTCGTATTAGAAAAGCGCTTAGGTGTTAGTCAATGTATTTAGTGAAGAAAGGAAGTATAAACTCCGTTGACTTGGCTGGGAAATGGAAATAAAACATCAGCTGATAGCAAACAAAGGTTACCAAGGAAACCGTAAACGCGTATTTTTGTTTCCCGAAAATGAGCTCACCGTTGAGCTCATCAGGCGCGTTTTTTTTAGGCTTCATTTGAGTTCAACGATCAATTTCGATAAGAATTACTCTACCGCTAAGAAATTTTCTTATAGACAAACGATCGAAACTACCTGCGCATTACGTTAAAAGCATAAAATACAGTTTTCACAGCTTTATTTATTTTAAAAATGGACCCCCCCCCCCACAAAAGCCTACACATCGATGAGCTGGTGCGCCATTTAAACGCATTAGCACTAGTATACTAGTACTCAGAGGCAAGTCGAAATCAAACAAGCAGTTCCAACGCCAAAGCGTTGGAGGGCGCTTCTTTAACACTGCGCATGCGAGGAACGTTTTCATACGGCCAAGCGAGAGTATTGCGGACGGACGATGTATAACAAATTGCCTACGTGAAGGTGGTCCGGCAGCAACATACCCGCCGCTAGTCTCTGGAAAACAATAGAAAATAGTAGTTGCGTACGTTGCCAGCGAGCGCGCTGCGAGCGCATCTGTTTCAATTACCTAGCATCGAGTCGGGCCTCTAACTTTCTATTCTCTCTGACATAACCTTAAACCTTCAACCCAGAGCCGCAAACAGCTGACGCTTGACGATGCTGCGCCGAGAAAATGAACCAATCACAAAATAGCACAGTAATACGTCACTAAAATGAAGAGATCACGTGACTGTTCGTGATTTTTTCGAATCAATCTGAAACTACAACCTCGAATATGAGGCATTTAAGCATAACGAAGCCCCAAAATAGTTTAACCAGGTAATACGTCCGTGCGAGATTGTTATGCTTAAAAGCAAAACATTTCACGAAAACTTTTACGAATACCAGATGCAGAAAATAATCAAATTTTCCCGGGTGTACCAGAATGGCGTCATTACCCATAAGGCAAAACGGTATGTAGTATAGTACATGTTACATCGGGGGAGTCGAACGGCTGGAAAGGGCGCATCTGGTACCCAGAAGCGCCCAAAAGCGCTGCCTATCGGCTGAGCGCTTAAAATGAAGTTTTTAGGAAACAGGCTCAGAAGCCTCTGACCGGACAATTTTATTGAAAGAAGCCTCCGTTTTTTCTCAAATTGCCACCAATCATCCGAATGACCCCTAGAAGTTTTGCTAGGTTAGCATATGAATCAGTGAGTTCGAAAACACACCAACTCGGAAAAAAAGATTGTTCAGGAAACACCTAAAACTGCGCAGCGGGCGAAGAAGTTAGTTTAAGAAAAACCTTTTTGTTGCCAAAGGACAAGTACTTACAGACTTTGTAAAGCACCAAGTTGAAATCGAAACACCATGTTTGATGACAGAGAATTAAGCGTTTAAAATTTCCGAGTTGGTGTGTATTCGTTCTCACCAACTCTCAGATACTGATTTTTCATAGTCTGCCCTGAAAAGTTTATATTTTTCGACCTGAATAACGCTTGAATATTTATATAACTTATTGGTACAAGGTATACTGAATCGGAAAAAGAAAACCGCAAAATCGGATGGTCACCTGTTTCCCTTGAAATGGCCAAAAATTGGTATTTCCAATGAAATACTTCGATTTTTCCCTTTTCCCGTCGCTGTTTCGAGCACTTCCGATTGCAATTTCGAAATTTCCTTTTGCGTGCAGATGCTTCTATCCATAAGTGTTACTAAACCGTAAAAAAGTGAAAATCGAAAGGAACCCGAGTTGGTGTGTTTTCGAACTCACTGATTCATATGATCTCTTAATAAAGTCCGTGCGACATTCCGCGAGTTCACACCATCTCAGGATGTTTTCAAAATGTTCCCACGAATATCCAGCTGAATATATTTTTTTAAGGGTATTTTGAAAATATATAATACTGCGAATTTTCGATAGTCTCAGCATATTCTCATGATATCTTATTCGCTTTTCGATTTTTGCGTGTAAGGCTCTTCGCCGTTGCACGGGTTACATAATCGAAAATTAGCGGGCGCTCCAGGATCTGAATGGACGATATAATGCGACGGTGAAACTCCTAAACCACGTATCGCGGTTTGCGACGTTGCAGACCTCCTACCATTCTTTATTTTTTAAATAGTGAGCTAATCAACGTAAATTCTTTAAACCTTTCGCAGATTCCTTCTCTAGGAGAAAAAAAAATTCTGGAAAAGCTTCAAGGAATATTGCAGATTCATTCTCCTTGAAAAAATGAAAAGCGGGAGCGAATGTTTTTAAACAACGCAAACAAGATGCGTGGTTTGGGAGATTCAACGTCGAATGTCCATTCGTCCTTATTCTCGCTCCGTAAAACTGCCATGATAGCGAGGAGAGCAGTAAGCGCAAAAATGAAGTTTTCAAAAAACGGGCTCAGAAGCTTCTGACCGGAAAATTATATTGAAAGAAGCTTCCGCTTCATGTGAAGCTGCCACTAATCATCCGAAAGACCCCTAGAAATTGTTCGGATGATTAAAAATCGACCGATTTTATTTCAATCACATAAAAAAAATATTATTCATTTTCGTGCTAAGCTAGTGTTAGGCAAGACAGCCGTAAGTGCTATCTTTTGCATGCTTTCATGGTTGCGTTTTGGACACACGACACACACATCTTCAGGCTAGAGTTTGGCAGGAGAGGACGGCGATATACTTGAAAGCGCATTGATTTCATTGGCTTTCTGGAGGAAAAAATGCTGGCTATGGCAGTTTGGTCTGAAACAACGTCATTTTTCGTGCACTTTCGGCTTTCTCATATGTCTCGTTTTCATAGAAATAAAGTGATTTTTGCAGTTTTAGCTATTTCAGTGATTTCATCTAAAAGAGATTACACGATTTTCAAAGAAAATTCAATTTCGATAATTTGATATTTACTGCTCTCTTCGGTGTCAAGGCAGAAATCCTCCGCATAGCAATGACCAAGATCGAAACCAGTGGCGTGGCGTGAATTGCGATATATCGATTGTTATGTCATTTAAACCTATGGTAAAGAATCGATTATTGAGGTGTTCGCTGCGAACATCGATCCTTTTCTATAGGTTTAAATGACATATCAATCGATATATCGCAATTCACGCCACGTCACTGATCGAAACCACGCACCCCCATTGCGGTGTTCAAACATGATCGCTCCTATTTTTTTTTTTTTTTTTCGAGGAGGAACAACCCAACATCATAGCTTGGAATTTTTACAGAACATTCTACTAATAGAGGAGAAAAATCCGAGAATTTATCGATGAATCACGTTGACTTGTTGGACGTATTTCTATCAAACCGAACTACGTGCATTAAGACATGAGCCCTCAGACCCATAAGAATTTGTGCATTACAGGGCTCAAGTCACAATGCACATAGTTCCGTTATTGGCAGAAGTACGCCCGTTATATTACGGAAATCATGAAAACGCAGGAAAATGCGGAAACAAGGCTTAAATACAAAATACAAAGGCAGGACGTTTCGGTACCTTACGGCACCATTATCAACTGCAAAAATAGAATTAAAAATAAAAAATAAATTAAAATAAAAACCAGGAAACGGCGTCATTTTCAATACCAATTTCATCATGTAACGCCCTTTGCTGGTTTTTATTTTAATTTATTTTTTATTTTTAATTCTATTTTAGCAGTTGATAATGGTGCCGTGAGGTACCGAAACGTCCTGCCTTTGTATTTTGTATTTTAGCCTTGTTCCCGCATTTTCCTGCGTTTTCCATTGTCGTTTCCGTTTCGGGCTGCTTTTACATTCGCTTTGTTTTCCACGGAAATCATGAAGTATGACAGGAAATTTGCAACGTCGCAAACAGAGATACGCGGTTTTGTGCGTTGGCCGTCAGAACATAACAGATGGATGTTCGCTCGCTTTCTTGCGAGTAATGGAACGTTTTATCAGGAAATAATTGAAAAATTAAGAATTGAGTTCAGTTGCGTGGCGAGAATTGCGATATATCGATTGTTATGCCACCCATGGAAAAGGATCGATAAACAGGGTGTTCGCAGCGAACACCTTAATAATCGATTCTTTACCATAGATTTAAATGGCATAACAATCGATACATCGCAATTCACGCCACGCCACTGATGGAGTTACGAGGTTCTTGCTTGACGAGAGGGTTCAATTCAAGGTGTGTTGACGTCTTTGTGCCGGTGCCCCACAAGGAAACGGACCGCCGACCTTCGCGTGGACACCGTCCACTCGTAAGGTCCCTAACCTCACTTTCCGGTGAGCCTTAGTTTGAACTCACGTTTGAGCGCTCCGGGGGCCATGTTGAAATGTGTACAGGGTGTTGTCGCATAGCGCCGCTCGAGTGATCTACTTATTTATTTAGATTATAGACCGCGGATCGGCGCGGCGCGGCGTGCGGGACTGTGACAATAAAGTCGCCCGCTATACCGTCGCACAATGGTGGGAAAAGTTCGACAAGGTGTAGAAACTTCAAAAGCTTAAACCCTCCTAAATACAAACGAGACGCTTAAAAATGGTTCCGTTTGTTCTTTCCCGTAGAATTTTCCTTCAGAAGCACATTTGAAAATTATTAATGCGACGAAAGAAACCAGGGTTGCCACAGGTTTTGGAAAATTAAATTATCTGACGTTTCCGAGATTTCTCTGTCACAGTTTGGTAAAATTTCCTGGTAATTGGACCGCGTTAAACAGAAAGGAACCAAGCCACATCAGCTACTGCCAAATTTAATCGGATAATTTAATTTTTTACATGAAAACTGTTGTGCGGATTTTGTGCAAACTTCGGTAAATCTTCTCCATAGTACGAAGCAAATTCCTTAACATTTTCAAAGGGATCCGCACAAACGTTTTCTCGTAAAAAATTAAATTGCCCGGTTAAAATTGGCAATAGCTGATGTGACTTGGTTCCTTTCTGTTGAACGCGGTCCAATTGGACGTATTTCTATCAAACGAACCTAAGCGCCATAGGGTGAGGAAGGTAGAGGGGGGCTTGGATTGGCGGCGGAATCGGGCGTCCGGCTTACTCCGTCCTATACTCGCAATGCTTTTCCATGGCGCTTCGGTCCGTGTGACAGAACGCGCTATCCGGGATTCTTAATGGGCCTGTTGCATGCAAGAGATACAGCCGCGCGAATAGACTTTTTAAAGGTTAAATGACACGAAAATTACGATGGTCACATTAAAAAGTCTGAAAACTCTTACTGCGCAATTTGCGTTGTTAGGAAGCGCGCTTTTTCAAATTTCCCGCGTCTGGGGGCAGTTTTCTAATCACCGGAAACGAGCAAACGGCGGGCTTGGTGATTTCCGGAAGATGCCGAGTCGTTGTTGTTGTTGTTGTTGTTATTTTTTCCTTCAGTTTGTTCACAAAATCAACGTGATCTCTTATAGTGGTCCATATACGCTTTATGCGGTCACCAAATCGATCAACTTTTAAATATCCAACGCAATCCTTCTACATTTCATTTCACGATATCACGAGCTCCGATTTTTAGGTTATGTTGTCAGTTTTAGTTGACCGGAAATAGCCGCGAGTTGCCGTTAATTGTTTCCGTAAGAAAACTGCCCCCGACGCGGGAAATTTGAAAAAGCGAGCTTCTAACAACGCAAATTGCGCAGCAAGGAGTGTATTTCAGACTTTTTTAATGTGACCATCGTAATTTTCGTGTCATTTAACCTTTATAAAATCTATTCGCACGGCTGTATCTCTTGCATGCAACAGGCCCATTCCTCAAAAGGAACTCAAATTGGCGCTTAGTTCCGTTGGATAGAAATGCGTCCAATTGAGGTTACACCAGTTGTTGAAAAGGACATGATTTGGAATAGCTTTCAGGCAAATTTTGTTGTTCGAAACGTCAAACTCAGACTAGAAAGGAAATGAAGGTGACTTGAAAACTTTTCCTCGACACTTTTATAATTTTCTCTGTCATTTTCAAGTTTTCCCTGACCGTCCAAAATTCCCTGACTGTGGCAACCCTGGTAAACATCAAAATTCGCAGTTTTAATAAAAAATTTGATGTCCAACACCTCCCGAAGTCTCGGTTCCCTGTGTGCGGCGGGCACACTCTCCGCATGTACCGGAGTGTAATTACTCGTTTTCATCCTTTCCGCAAACACCGTTGTCGTTCCTGCTATTAAAATGTTAAAATGGAGATGTTGCATGTGTGAGGAATTTGCGATTTGACTAGTGATTCTTATGTGAAAGTTCGCGAGAAACACGATGGTGCCACTGGTTTTCTCTGAAATTGACTCCTAAGCACAAAAAAAGCTCTCAAGTTGAGGCCAAAATGGAGGGTATCCCACGCTATCCTGAGAGTCCACCTCTACATAAAAACAAACTCTCCATGCAAAGATAGGAAGTAAGTTTATTAGCAGGGTTGCCGTGTTTTCAGTTTTGGAGTCCCCAAATAAAGCGGCAGCCCTGTCAATGTATTTGCTCCCTATCTTTGCATGGAGAGTTTGTTTTGATGCAGAGGTGGACTCTCAGGATAGCGTGGGATATCCCTTCCATTTTGGCCCAATCTTGAGAGCTTTTTTTTAGCTTGGGAGATGATTTCAGAGAAAACCAGTGGCACCATCGTGTTTCTCGCGAACTTTCACATAAGAGTCAATAGTCAAATCGCAAATTCCTCACACATGCAACATCTCCATTAATGGATTGTAGATTGAGATATGTTTTCTTCCGCGCATGGGTTGGCAACAGTGTTTGTGGGTTGTGACGCGGTGCCGGGCGCGGAAATAGACGGCTCCCTCTCAGATGGTCCTCTTTGCATCTTTGAGACGTAATTAATAACACGGTCGATGTACACCGAAGCCGATAATGGAGGACCCGTCAGGGAACCCAAATACTCACTGTCCGGAAAGACTATAATCTTGACCCTTCCTGAACTGTTCGATTGTGCGGACAAAGGTATAGAGAATGTAGGTATCAATTGGATGGAATTTCGGGGGAGGTAATCTATGTCCTGGTAGCATTTCGACGGTGTAAGTCGGCAAACACATAACTCGGTTTGCGACGTCGCAGACTTCCTGTCATACTTTATTTTTTAAACGGAAAACTACTCAACGGCAATGCTTTAAAACTGCCGTGATTTTTCTTCTCTGTGCGAAGAAAATTCTGCAAAAACCTCAAGGAATGATGTCAATTTGTTCTTCTTTGAAAAAATACCATAGAGGCGGAGATTTTCGGACACCGAAAACGAGTTATGTGATTGCCGACTTCGTCGATTTACCATACTGTCGTGCTAAGGAAAAACACCGTATGAACCTTCAGGCGTTGCCAAATTTCCTTTGATAAGACATGGATTTCCTGGTAAACTTGTGAATATTTTCCTTCCAACTTTTCAGATAATTTTGTTCGCAATTTCATTTAAAGTTCCTGAAAATTTCAAGAGAAATCATTCATAACATTCCTAAAAAAAAAACATTTTATCGGAGCAAATTTGGCAACTCTCAAATGTTCATACGGCGTTCTTCCTTAGCACGACAGCATACTCGTGCAGAATGTATTGGATTTTATTGGTTTTAGGACCTGAAAAAACCACAAAAAAAGGCCAGAATTTGTCAGAGAATGAAACGTTTTCCAGAGAATTCGTGCAAAGCGCCGTTGATTTCTCTCTGATAATAGATAAAAAAGTCGATTTTTTTTTTTTTACCTTTGTCGAAACATACCCAAGATCCATCCATATAGGTCAGTCATTCCCGAAACCCAAATGAGAATCTTCTGCGCATGACGTCAGCATTACTGCCGCGAAAACCAGAAATGTCGGAAACAATGCTTTTCTTATGGGAGAGAACAAATTTTTCTTAATGAATCATTTAAATTTCTTACTTTTAAATTCTTTGAAGCTTTCTGAGTGTCGAAAGGAACGTTTAGAAATTAGCGTCAAGGGTTTCAATTCAGCTGAATTTGCGTTTTTATATTTTTAAATGATTTTTGAAGTCAGCGATGTAACAAGCCATCTAGTGGTATAGATTCGCGTGTAAAAATGGCTGATGCAGAGTAAACTGTAAAAATGAAAGAACACAAATTCGGCAAAATCGAAACCCTGAATGCTAATGTCTAAACGTTCTTTTCGACACACAGAAAGTTTCAAAGGATTTAAAAGTAAGAAATTTAAATGATTCATTAAGAAAAATTTGCTCTCTCCCATAAGAAAAGCATTGTTTCCGACTTTTCTGGTTTTCGCGGCAGTAATGCTGACGTCACGAGCCAATGGAAAGGGGCTTACCCCGAGCGGGGAAATCTGCGCAATGACTGACCTATATGGATGGATCTTGAACATACCTGTCCAGAGAATTTAGAAGAAAAAGAGAGGAGATCCCGAACGTTAATTCATCAGGGTATATCATCGAGGAGATTGAATAGATATCGTCACCTTCCGGGCAAAGTATCACAAGCGCCATGCGACGCTTCAAACATTTCCGCCGCCATTTTATTTTATTACAGAGAAATTGTTGGTTGAATCTGTTTGAAAATTTCACTGAATTTTATCGGCATCGCAAAGAAAATTCAGTGAAATTTTCCGACAGCTTCGTTGAACAATTTCTCTGTAAAAAAATAAAACGGCGGCGGAATTTTTGAAACGTCGCATGGCGCTTGTGATACTTTGCCCGGAAGGTGACGATATAATGAGACGATGTAAATCCAAAATTATAAACACCAAACACAAACACCTCAAGAAGTATTGAAATTGACGAAATTTTTACCTTAAGGTTAGCTATAGTGTGGTTTGACAATGTGACTTAAAATCAAACTAGCCAAAAAATCAATCCAATTCTGCTAATTGGTTTGATATATTGGTGATAACAACTGCAGAGCATATACATCCACAGAGAAACATTCCATTTTTCGTAAAATCATTTCCCGATGATTTTTTTTTTAAAGAAAAAAGCCCAGACTATTTCTTGCACCTCTGTCTCTACACCCGAACGAGAATATTGTTTTCTGCGGGAAACATTAGAGGAAGCTTGGTAATTAAATGAGCTTTACGGAAGTCATTAGATACCGGGCGAGTTAATGCCTATGCTGCGCCTTCATTTCGCAAGCATGCTACAAAACATTCTGCGTGCAGCAATAGCTATCTTTACAAATTAATATGCGAACTCTTTTATGCGTCATGAAATTCGAAGGCATACTTCTCCTGCGGGTCGATTGTTGAATCGTTATCGAATGGACTTGATCGATAAATCCCTATCTTTACAACGCTATTTATCGATCAAGGTCATTCGATAACGATTCAACAATCGACCTGCTGAAAAGAATGCAAGTTGGATTCGCTTTTCGCTAGCGGTGCAGACGAATTTTCAACGAAAATATGCAGGATTACTCTTGTAAAAAATTGAACTGCTTGAGTCAATTTTGCAATTTTTGGATGAGGTTACATTCCCTTTTTCGAGAAACGACAAATTATAGCACCAAGCTAATGAATTCCCACTCAACTTTGTGCGACAGCTCAACAACATGTTTTAAAAAAAATTTAAAAATGTTTTTCATGCCTTGGTCTTCGAGAAAATTCGTTTTTCCTGGGTGTCAGCATAGACGAATATGCCACCGGTCGAGTTGACTGGCCTCCATTTCTCAGGGCCTCCAAACTACGAGCCCGCAAGAATACTTTCATGCCAAATCAAATTAACGGACGATTAACCCATGAAATCGAGCACTAAAAAACGATTGCGATGAATGAGAGGTATTTTACGAGCGAAACAGTCTCTTGTGCCGCCGTGCTGCGCAGAAACGCCGTACGACCATTCGGGCGTTGCCAAATTTCTAATTTTAAAACCCAAATTTCCTCGACATTAAATGCGTATTTTTTGGTTAATTTTTCACAGAGTTTTATTCAGAATTTTCCCCGGAGTATCTGAAAATTCCAATTCGAAATATCTAAAAATATCCTCTAAAATGGATATTTTGTTTGATGAAAGTTGGCAACGCAGGAATGCTTGTATGGCGTTTTTTCCTCGCACGGTGTTTCTCCGTACCGAACCCTGGGATTTTAACGAGTGACATTCGTTGGATGGTGTTTCCGCCAATGACATATGCAGGTATGACGTCATGTTGGAGCAACGCGCTTGAAAGTTAGATGTGTTAATTGTCACGATGTCACAGTCCTTCGGCATCTTGCTCTAGTTTTGGTATCGGTTCACGATCAGATCGTATCGAACGGTGACCAGATCCGTGACTTCTGAATGAATATCGGACCCACCCGCGCCAAATTGCCTGGATATTCCATTGAACGGGCTATTGGGACGTATTTCTAAACGGAACCAGAGACAGGTGGGAGAGAAGGGGGGTGCTCGTTAGTCAACTCAAATTCGAATATTTGGAAGATCCCTTATCACAGATCCGGTCACATATCGTCGTTCCCTTGCGAAAGAACGTAACTTTATTTCAATGTTTCCTTTCCACTTGCAAATTGCATATTAATCAGGAAAATCTTGAGCTTTTCTAACTGAAAATTTCACTGATTTTTCTTCAGACTTCATGCAAAAAGCAGATAAATTTCGGACAAAAATTGGACAGGTACATTTCATTAAAGTAAATTGGACGTAATTCTGTCAAACAGAACTATGTGCAGGTGGGGAAGGGGGGGGGGGTACTCGGAGGCTATCACAATCCTTTCCTTCACCCCCATACGCGCGCTGTCAATAATTTCTCTAACATTAATAGCTTTGCTGACAATGTAACCCCCAGGAAAGCTCCCTTCAAGGAATGACGATCAGATTTCAAAACTTTGAAGAATGGGTGATCCATAGGAAAACATTGTCGGTTGATGTTTTCCACCGTGTCGCCATTCGTGACCCAACAATAAAATTTATGACTTCGAAGACGCAACTGAGTCGTTAATTAAGGAGGAGATAATTGTAGAGCGACGTAACTTTCGTAAAGCGGAAGTTCCTTTTCAAGAACCTTGGAATGGACCATTTTGAAATCGAGACATGCTTGAGTAAACACATTTTTACGGCAGTAAGTTGACAGAGCAGTTTCAGATTTTAGAATGAAGAAAACAGAGAGGAACTTGGGAGGCACAGGTGACTCTGGCAAGTTGGCAATAGTATTTTTTCTCCTCCATCGAATTCAAATCCATTCAAAACCAAGGATTCTAAGAGAGACAGTCAATTTCCATGTATTTAGATTTTTTTGTAGATGTTTAAAGGGACGAAGCCCAATGTTGCAAAATTGTAATAATGGGTCAGTTGCGCGCTGGTCATTGAGTCGTGTTTTGATGCTTGATATTTGTAGACTAGCTAAAAATAATAAGATCTGTCCGACCAGCAACTTTCTAGAGCCATAAAGTTGGCTGTTTTCTCTTCGAAAAATGGAAATATGAGCGGAAATTTTGTAATCCCGCATTGGAGATACGTGGCTTCGCACTTCGACCAGCGATCTCTGACGGAGGTGAGGTGTGAATGATCGACCATCGATGTATTCCCATTGAAGCTATGGTGAGGAATCGATTATTAAGTGTTCGTTGCGAATACCCCGTTCATCGATCCTTTCCCATGGGTTTAAATGGCAGATCAATCGATATATCGCAAAGCACACCACGCCACTGATCTCTGATTATGACAATATGACACCTTGCCCGAACCATCTTGACTTCGTCCAGACACCTCTTTACCAGTTCAGACTTCCTGTCATACTTTATTTGGATTGCATTTTGCAAAAAAGCACCAGAAGCATTGCAATGATGCTAAAACTGTGCAACTTCATCCTTTGCAATAAAAGTATTGAAATCATGAAAAAATATGAAATTTACATGATAATTTTTGTCCTAAATTTACAGTTTTCAGCGATTAAATAGAAACTGTTTACAGATCAACGGGTTCTTCTTCCAAGACGAGAGAAGCTGCACAACCTTAGCAACATTGCAATGATCCTGGTTCCTTTTTGTAAAATGCAATCCAAGTGTAACAAATGGCTCATTACATTTCTAGGTGCATTTCGGCCCTAGGGCCTGTCATCAGTAGCACAAACAGGCAAACAACAATTAACATAAACCACTTTTTTATACCTGAATCTATTGGTCTTAACACCGATCCAAAGTATAATGCACAGTTTTCGGGAAGTAAAATAGAAATTGTTAATGGACAATCAGGTCTTTCTTCCAAGACAAAAGAAGTTGCACAATCTTAACAACATTGCAATCCTCCTGGTTCCTTTTTGCAAAATGCAATCCATTTTTTCTGTGGAAAACCAGTCAACGTAATTTTTCGAAGACTTCCTCAATTTTTCTTCTTTGTTAGCAAAATATTCTGTATCAATTCCAAAAGTTGGCTCGTTTCTCTTCGGAAAAATGAAAATAGGAGCAGAAATTTTAAAATACTGCAATAGAGATACGCGGTTTTGCACATCGGCCATTGATCTGTGATCACACCTGACCAGAATCATGTAGACATTAATTTTTTGGAGTAAAGCCAGACCTCGGAGGTTTTCAATTAATTTTTATATTTACAAGATGCGTGGATGCATTTCGGATGAATAATCCATCTTCAGCACATGTATATACGACAAGCGACAAATTTCACAAAAACGTGTCAAAATGCATGCTACGACTAATTAGAATATAAAAGAACGGTGAATAATTAACAAATTGGTGATAGGTAAACAAACAATAAAGATGCAGATGAATAAGAACAATAAGATGGAAGATGGATTATATATCCGAAATGCATCCACGCCTCTCGTAAATAAACATCGGGTAATTGAAAACCTCCGTGGTCTGGCTTCACTCCGAAAAATGTATTTCTAATATTAAAAAAAACCACGGAATATGCGGCTCAACTTATACCATGTAGACCACCTTCAGACACATCTCTCCCAGCTGAGACCCTCAATTGAATCAGTGAGTTCGAAAACACACCAACTCGGGAAAAAAAAATTGTTCAGGAAACACCAAAAACTGCGCAGCGGGCGAAGAAGTTAGTTTAAGAAAAACCTTTTTGGTGCCAAAGGACAAGTACTTAGAGACTTTGTAAAGCCCCAAGTTGAAATCGATACACCATGTTTGATGACGGAGAATTAAGCGTTTAAAAATTTCCGAGTTGGTATGTTTTCGTTCTCACCGACTTTCAGATACTGATTTTTCATAGTCTGCCCTGAAAAATTTATATTTTTCGACCTGAATAACGCTTGAATATTTAAATAACTTGTTGGCACAAGGTATTCTGAACCGAAAAAAGAAAACCGAAAAATCGGATGGTCACCCGTTTCCCTTGAAGTAACCAAAAATTGATATTTCCAATGAAATACTTCGATTTTTCCCTTTTCCCGTCGCTGTTTCGAGCACTTCCGATTGCAATTTCGAAAATTCCTTTTGCGTGCAGATGCTTCTATCCATGAGTGTTACTAAACCGTAAAAAAGTGAAAATTGAAAAAACCGAGTTGGTGTGTTTTCGAACTCACTGATTCAATTTGAAAGTAGGAGATGTGATATTGAAATCCCGCATTGGAGATACGTGGTTTTGCACTTTAGCCATCGCTCTGATTATGACACCTCGCCAGAACCATCTAGACCTTGTCCAGACACCTCTTCCCCAGTTGAGACCCTCAATTTTTTCCCGCGGCACAAAAAACCGCACAGACGACCCGCTGGACGTCGGATACGGCACGTTCCCACGTCTGGTGGACGTCGCGTGGTCCAGCCTCCAGCGTCCAGGAGCGGGCGCGCGTTTCACGGTCACACCCATGGAGTGGCTGTGACGCGGTTACAGGTGCCGGCGAGGGTGACCTCGGATGCAAGTTCACGACTCCAAAGTTCCTCGTTTCACTCCATCCTCCGTCCTGGCGCGGATGGATATAAAGCATTTCGCCACCCCCTCACGGCACAGTACGTCTATCGTTTTCAAGTTCGCACTTCGCACTTCGTAGACAGGCAGACGTCTCCCGCTTCAACATGTCCTTCAAATCTGTAAGTTCGAGCATTGTCTCCATTTTTATTTTTCAGTGCTCTTTGATATGATCGAATATTTCGTTTTTTAAAGTTCTCGACTCGGATAATTTTAAAAAAAAAAATTGAAAATAAAATCGGTTATGACATAGTTGCCAAAAAAATTGAGAGAATAAAATTCCCTGACATTTCCCTGATTTTCCTGATTTTCCTGATTTTTTCCATTTTTATTCTTCAGTGCTCTTGATATGATCGAGTATTTCGTTTTGGAAAGTTCTCGACTCGGATAATTTAAAAAAAAATTGAAAAAAAAAAAATCGGTTATGACAGAGTTGCCAAAAAAATGGAGAGAATTAAATTCCCTGACATTTCCCTGATTTTCCCGACGCATTTGAGTGGAATTCCCAAACAATTTTTAAAAGACGCAAGATGATTAGAGAGACATATTTCGAAATAGTATTTACGCAAAATTTGTCGTTCCCGACGTTAAATTCATTCTAGAACCCGTGTTGCCGCAGAATTTGGAAATTAAATTATCCGACATTTCCTGATTTCTCTGTCACATTTTGGTAAACTTTTCTGACAATTAAGGGTACGCCAGATGTTTAAAAAGGCATGATAGTTTGTTGTTCGAAACATCAAACTCATTCTAGGATAGAAATGGGTGAATTTAAAATTTTTCCGTGACACTTTCAACAGTTTCCCTGACATTTCCAGATTTTTCCTTACTTTATAAGATTCCCTAACGATTCTCGGTTTTCCCGTATTTCCTGACTAACAACCCTATTATAACTTTTGCTGACATGCTATAACTTTTGAGCAGTTGTTCATTATTTCTATTCAGTACTGTAAAATTCCTTATGAGTCCTTATTAATCTTAAAATTAAGCCACAAGTTTAACTATAATCATTATAGAAATAAGTAATTATCCAGTTGTTACTTGTATATACCCTTATGTACATACATTAAGATAATTGTATATATTTCCTCCTAGAAAGGTTACAATAGATAAACTCTTTAAAATAAAAAAATAAAAAAAAAAGTTCGGTTACAGCATTCAACACCTTTTGTTAAAAACCTAACCATCCATTTTTCAAAGGAAATAAATATCGATAAAAAACTTAAAATATCGGCAACTCGGGTTTTAATCGAGTTAAATCAATTTGGAAGGTGCGTGAGACGCGATTCAGGATCAGAATCACGTCGTCGTTCAATATCGACGGAGTCGCGAGCGGATAATATCGGTGGCTTGGGTTCTAATCGAGTTAAATCAATTTGGGAAGTGCGTGAGGCGCAAGTGAGGAGCCCCGGCCAGCGCCACTTGGGAGTGGCGGTCAAACGCGGAAGCGGTCGGTCGGAGCCCAATTTCAAATTTGCACGCTTTCTCGCGCTGGAACCATCCGAGCAGCAGGCGGCTCTGCGGCTGCGGTCGCCCCGGCTTCGGGTGCTCTGGTTATCCTTATGTCAGCGATGACACAATTTCCCATAACTGCATGCGACAACGCGACGTGCATACCTCGCTCGTTCCGTCTGTCACACGAGCCCGCGTATTTGAGGAGATTTGATGCACGCACTCACGATCGGAAAATTAATCACTATAGACGATTTTAGTGGTGACGTCACGGAGCGATATTGGTGGTTCGATATCTCGAAAGTCGAAATGTGCCCCAACAAACAAACATAACCTCCAAAATGAACAATTGACGAAATAATGCTAAAACTAGCCTGAAACCAAACAATTAATCCATGGGACTTTAAAATTATGAAAGCTACTCATTTACCAAAACGTTTGAGATCACAATCACAAGAATTGATTGTAAAATAAACTCGTAATATCATAGACAGCCATCAAGCGAATACCCCTACCCCCCCTGCCTATATCCCGCAGATTCCTCCATGTTCGTTTGTTGGGGCACGTTTCGACTTTCGAGGTATCGAAATTATAACGAGATGTGACGCCACACTAAATTCGTCTATTTGAGGAGATTTGATGCACGCACTGACGATCGGAAAATAAATCACTTTAGGGACCTATTGTGGGCCGTATTCATAGTTTGACCAAGTACATCGGATAGGAACCAACCCTTCCAAAAAATTTGAGTTCAGGATGCTCTTAAGTTCCCACTGAAAAAAAGATACCATAGATATGGTCTTCTCTGCAAATTTTGAATGAACTTGAACTGATAGATTCTGAGATATCGCTGTAGACAGATTTGGGGGACGTCTGACGGACGGACATTTTTTCAAGTATGGTTATTTTGACTCCTGGGGGGACCTTAAAACGTCTAGAAATTATGAAATTTCAACTCTTTATTTCCCCCCTGCAAGATGACACTACTTCCTCTACCTCAGGGTAGCGAGAAAGTAAAAATGTTCGGTGAATCCGAACTGGTTAGGAGCATATGAAACCAGGTTTTGTTCGGTACACACAACCGAATTATTCGATCTGCTCAACCAAACTGTTCGGTTTGTGGAACCTAACTATAAAAAATTCTTATGGTACAGTTCAGCGGACCGAAAATTTTGGTTGAGCAGACCGAATAATTCCGCTGCGTGTACCGAATAAAACCTGGTCCCATATGCTCACCGAACTTTTTTTTTCAGTATAGTCGTATATTTTCTCTCGCCAAAAACTCGAAATCGAAACAAAAAAATTAGTTTGTGAAAAGAGAAGTCAAAGTTTATTTTCTACATTGAGTCTTATGTAGTAATGACACTTCAAACCTCTTTTTCTCAGTTTCAACCTGATGTGGGTTAATGGTTCCTTTCCGATAAACTCGGTCCAGTTGTTCCTGAGGGTCGTACTCATAAGCATTTGCCGCAATGCAATTTTTGTGGCTTAAAGAGGACTTAACATATGAGGATTGAGGACCTTTCCGACCAAACAGCTTATACTCATGTCGATGTTGCTAAGATTGTGCATACATCCAACTGCTTAGTTGGTAGAGAGTTCTGAAATTTGCCTCAAATTTTCTTTCCATTTTTCTGAATACTTTGGCAGATTATAATGTGGGTGATTTCGGATACTTGTAAAAAAAATAAACGTTGCATAATGTTAGCGACGTTGACATGGGTATAAGCTGTTTGGTCGGAAAGGCCCTCATATACGGAGCAACTATAGTTATGGTCATGAGTCACTGTTTTTTTATGGCGTTTATTCTGCTATAAAAAAAACGTTAAAAATTTTTTTGATAAGGTTTTTTGGCACTATATCGGCTTTTTTTACGTTGCGTGGCTGAGTTTTGGGAAAAGGAAAATATATCTTTCATCAAATGTCCTGTATTTAATATGAGCAAAAAGTGTTTCCGTCAGAGGAAAGATACATTGATATTATTGAAGACTGTGGATTGTGTCCATAGGCGTGAAGCATAATAAACGCATACAAAAAAGTAGTAAAAAAATGTTCTCGTGAAGCCGTGGTGTTTTCATTCAATTTACTGCAGCTCTACTGCGAATAATCAACTTCGTAGGAGCCAAAAAAATTGGTTACAACGGTCAAGCAGAAACCTATTTTTTTCCTCTAACAATAGTCCATAAAAAATACGAGAATCGCCCGGAGTTGATCGTTAATAATTAATCGAGTTTTGAACTTCCATATTGCATCGGTCATCTCTTCCGCAAACAAGCACTTCAAAAAAACATTATGACAAAAAATAATTATTCACACTTTTCGGTGATTTTCACGTAACTAAACGAGCTGATGCAAATGAATACTTGTGCTAATTTGCCATACTTGTGTAACATCTTTATTTCTGTTTTTAAAAATTGCCGTCATGTAGTTTTTCATCTGAGAAATAAAATATTTCAAGAAATCTGCACCGTCGCAAATCGAGATACGTTATTTGGGAGTTTCAACGTTAATTTGCCATTCTTGCATGATTTAATCGTCTATTTTGTTTACATGTGTTCAAATCGATGATAATAAATCTTAATTCAATGTTTCATTTCACTTGTTCCACTCATCATTGCTAGTTTCAATTTTTAATTTTCTTTGTATTTTTTAATTGATTCTGTAATTTTCAATCACCAAATTACAATTCTATGACTGCAAAAATGTGTCTATTACTAATCAAAGCAACGCAAATGACGAAAACGACGCGGCTGCTGTGCTGTGAGATGCGGGCATGGAAAAGCAAAACGCCTCCAATTAATTGGTTATGCAACACGCACGTCCTTCGGACACTAATAGTTGCATCCAGGCGTTAGATCCCGCTGTTCCATTCATCCATAGGAGCTAACGTTGGCGGAAACTTGTAAAACTCGATGAAGGGGCTTTTCTCATTACTGCATTTCATTTTAACATTGCCTTCTTCAATCGAATCAGTACTCACAAAAATATTTAAAAAATGAAAAAAAAACAAAACAAGAAAATCAGTATAAACTGTATTCATCGGCCCGTTTTAAATCTTAGAATAAATAATTATGTTACTAAGCAATGGAGATCAGAGTTTGCAGGTGTCTTGAATTTGATAAATTTCATGTTTAAGGTGAAACTACTGAAACCTGTCTAGAAAACAACCTCGCATTTGATACAGAAATCGATAATTGAATGGAATGCGACGTTGTTTTCAAGCAGCATTCTGCTTTCATTCATCTGAATTTTGCCAATTTTTTGCTTCAGAATGATTCTTTAGGCTCTTGAATAGGGGCTACAGTCATTACTACATCATATGTAGGAGCGCCTTCAATTTCGTATGACACTGTGCAACACCTCTGTTGTGAATTAGTTGCTTGAGGTGCCGCGCCGCGGCACGGCGAGCGGGCGGTCAGCGCAAAACGCGCACTGGCGCCTACAAACCTAAGTGGATACTTCAAACATTGCGCAATGCGTGAAGTATCCACTTAGGTTTGTAGGCGCCAGTGAGCCTCTCGCGCTGGCAGCACGCTCTGTTTGGTTCTAATATTTAAACTCGCAGAAGCCGCGTTTTTCAACTCATGATTTTGAAAATGTTTGCACACTCTACATGGATTGTTCTTATTTAAATTGATGAAAAAAAATATATGAATCAAATGAGAATATCGACGGTGTAAGTCGGCAATCACATAACTCGGTTTACGACGTCGCAAGCTTCCTGTCGTACTTTCTTTTTCAAACGAAAAACTACTCAACGGCAATTCTTTAAAACTGCCGTGATTTTTCTTCTCTGTGCGAAGAAAATTCTGCAAAAACTTCAAGGAATGATGTCGATTTTTTCTCCTTTAAAATAATAACATAGAGGCGGAGATTTTCAAACACCGCATACGAGTTATGTGATTGCCGACTCACACCGTCGATATGTATTATTACAGTCATTACTTTCGGCTGAAAATTGACCACCCGCTTCCACCAATACTGCCGTGCCAAGGAGGAACGCCGTATGAACATTCGAGAGTTGCCAAATTTCCTTCCATAAAATGTTCATTTTTTCAGGAAAGTTGTGAATATTTTTCCTTGAAATTTTCAGGAACTTTAGGTGAAATTGCGAGCAAAAGTATCTGAAAAATTGGAAAGAAAATATTCATGAGTTTACCAGGATATTCGTGTTTAATCAAAGGAAATTTGGCAACGCCTGGAGGCTCATACGGCGTTCTTCCTTAGCACGGCAGAATAGTATCCCTCCATATCCTTTTTGTCTCTTCGTTATACGCTTGTCTATATGTCGCAGGCAAATAGTAAAAGCAGACATTTTATCAAATGCCTAGGCAGATAGTTAAATTTTGACGGTTTACACAATTTTTGTGAATTTATGGCAAAGAACTCGCGAGTTTTCAACATTTTTGGAAAAATAACTCATCAAACCTACGAACTCTTTTTGTCTCTACCTCTTTAATTCCGTCTCATATTTGTTATTTTCACATTCTAAAAATTCTGTATTTTATGACATGCTGAAAATTTCCAGATGAGTGTCTGTTCAGGAGCTAAAAATCGTTTAATATACTATTGTGTGTGCACATTTTTACTGAGAATTTTTTCTTGCAGGAGCAATGAATTATTTTGTCTGAAATTACTAAAAGAATCAGAATTTCAATCTAAGTCAGAATATTTGACTATTTGCCTAGGCATTTGACAAAATGCCTGATTTTACTATCTGCCTGCGACATATATATTTCAGCAATCAGTCCGCAGGGCTGTGTCATACATACATATTAGTCGCTTTACAGCACTCCCTCGCGCTCTACGACTCCTAACCTCCACTGCTCTCTTTCAAACCACAAATCTTGGGGATAGAGCACCTTAACATTTCCGCTTCAATCCCTTCCCTCCAACCTTTCATTGGGCGCCCTCTGCGTCTTCTCCTAGGAGGAACCCAGTCAAGAACCTCCTTCGGCAACCTGTCTCCTGTCATTCTCTGGACATGACCATACCAAATGAGTTGTTTTGTTGTTGTTGTTGTTGCCTGTGTCATACTCCAACTTAATTCGATCCGTTTTCTGTTGCCAGGTCGCTGTTTTCTTCGTGCTGGCCATCGCCGTAGCCGCAGCCTACGTCCTCCCCATCGTCCCGACCAGCGTCGTCTCCCACGAGGGCATCGTCCAGGCTCACTCACCCTGGGCCTGGAGCTCGTCCTCCCGCATCCAGTCCCACAACCCCATCCTCCCCATCCTCCACCCCATCTACTACTAGATCCTCCACCACACTCGTCAAGCTTCCAGCACAATGCCCGGAAACCGATTTATGTGTGTTTCGTAAGATCTCGTAACCCCCCCCCCCCCCCTCATTCCTATCCGGAGTTTGGCGCTTTTTTGGTACGCTCCAGTGAAGTCCCGTCCACTTCGACTGAAGAAATCAAGGAATGACGTCATTTTGGACCCAGTACGAAGGATTTCAGAAGTTTCAGCAATGGAATAACTCTAAATTTCACATCGATCTGAATGAGTGAAGATCTGTATTTTTCTCACTCTCTACCGGTTGAAAAATTTTCGAAGAAAAGTACAAAAAAAGAAAAAAATTCCCGATAAAATATTGTTAATATTTTTTTTTATTATTATTAAGTTGAAGTGTATAAATTGTAAAAAAGATTTGTAATAAAAGTTCTTCCGTGGGAGTTTAACCACTCCAAAATTATTTTGCGTTAAGATCATTTTAGTCGACACTCCTCGGGAAATTAATAGTCTTAATTGGGACGAGATGCACTTGTCCAGTTAGGCTTGAACTTACTTTGTTACAGAGACCGAATTTGGTCCTTGCAACTAAAAATCCGATGAAACTGCATCGAGAACAGTATAGGTTTAAGTCGAACTGAAAAAATGTATCGCTACTCCAAAAACTCTTTTCTTTCCTTTACTTACGTCCATCGTAATTTCCTTTAACTTTTCATTTTCATTTTTACTTGTATTAAGCCGTTTCCTTCCTTCCGTTTTTTAAAAAAAAATAGTGAAAAACACAAGAGAATATGTTAGATACCTATCAAATTTAAACGCATATTGCAAAACCTTAAAAACAATTTTTGCTATTTGATTTAATGTTAATATTCTAGCATTTTAAAGCTTCAAAATTTCCTTCACTCGCATTTTCATCTAGACTGGCAAATGGGGCTGTTCCTCCACATTACAACTGTCCGTTTTCTCTTGCAGGAATTTACCAATCAATGAGATACCTAATCATACTTCGTCGCTAGAAAATTTGGTGTTATTTAGAAATCTAGGCTCGGTCAAAAATAAATAAATGCAATAAAAGTCTGATACTCGGCTCTTATTGACTAACTTGTTTTCCGGATGTGTCTAATTACTACGCAATGTCTCTTAGGCCGAGGTTTTCACAAGCCTGAAATTGAGCCACCTTCGATTTTACAAACCAAGCCTGGATCATTTTCTTATACATAGAAAAAAGCCTTATGCTCCGTACCTAGTTTTTGTGCCAGGAAATGCTGAAATATTAGAAAAAATTTAAGTTATAAAATGAAAACAAAGTCAATTACATAATACTGTGCGAGTTATATAAATGAAATTATGATTTTTTTTTTCAGTGAAACTTATCTCAATGGTTTAACTCTGAAAACAAGTATTTCAGAAGGTGCTGTTGCTTTTCTCTTGCACACATATCTCTCTTAGAAAAAAAATAAAAACAATAGGATAAAAATATAATGAACATAGAATATTTTGTTGAATACTACGTAAACATAATTATAATATTCTTTGATTTTTGTCCCTATGCCTAGGTTCTTCCGTAGGTACCAAATGTTTACCATGATATTCGATGGTTTTTCCTAAAAAAAAAAAAAGTAAATAAATAAACGTAATATCAACGGAGATTTGAAACTCTGTAATGCCACATGTTTCCAGAAGCCATTGCGAAATGAACATATTCTAAAGTTTCAACACCTATGCCCATCCGTTATATACAAAATACAATTTATTTATAAATTCTAAGAATGGAAAATTTGCACACAAAAATTTTATTGCTTCATCTGAAAGTGCCAAATGAGCTGAGGTCGCAGTATGTTTCATAATTTTTTTCTGACATGGGAAATTGGAGAAAAATTGATTTAAAAGTGAGAAAATTGCCGCCTTGTGACGTCATCCGGCGGCATTTCCCATTTAAACACATGTATTTTAGCAGAATCGGTTATTTTGTTATATCTCCTCTAATAATTGCTCAATTTATGAATCAAGGGTATCTTCGTATTTAGTTCACTCAGTAGATTCCACTTGAACACGAAATTCATCAAGTTTCAGACTCTTGCAAATTCTCCATTCTATTGGTCCCACAACCAAACCCAAACCTCAATCACGCTCCGAGCAAAGCGGCAACCCAGTAGTATTGAGGACAAGGCACGTTAAAATAACCCAGAAAAGGCGCCCGGTTGCCCCGATAAAACGAAAATTCCGCCACACAACAAGACAGCATCGAGTGGTTGCGGGTGGTATCCTGCGCCCGCTGCGACAACTCCGCGAGGTGGAAGATTTCACGCTGAGCGAGAAGGGAGCAGGGCGCATGAGCGCTCTATTCGCAACGCGTGGAGCGCGAGAGCAATGATTAACGCAAGGAGGAATGTTCCAGGAGGTTGCGCACCGTGATGCTGCGATCGGGATGATGCTCACCCCCCGAGCAACTGGTGTTTTCCGGGTTCGTGTGCACTTTCGACGTGGCGTCCTGGTGCCCGTTGCTCATCACAGAGGGCGCCGTCACCCTCCGGCCGAACTATCACAAGCGCCATGCGATGTTTCATAGAGAAAAAAAGGAGGTGGGTTTACATTTGAGGTTTGTTTACCCTATGACGTAGGTCGGTACAACCTGGCCGGCGGAATCCGGAATTCGCAAGTATGAAAATACGGACAATAAAGTGCCACTTTTTTTGGTTTAAATCAACACTCAATGGTTGTAATTTGCAAGCACTTTTTATTGAATGACTTTTTTCCATAAATTACACCCATTTCCAAGAAATTCGATTGATTAAACGTCGCTGTACCGACCTACATCATCAAAAAAATTCCAAGATGCCCGAAATGCAAACACCTCCTTTTATTTCTCTATGGCAACGTTTCACAATTTCCGAATAAATAGTATCTGTATTGCGGTGTTTTAAAATTTCTGCTCCTGCCTTAATTTTTCAAAGAGAAGCAAGTCAACTTTATGGCATGGAATGAATACACCATATTTTGCTGACGGGTAAGAAAAATTAAAAAAGTTTTCAAGGAATTGACTGGTTTTCCACAGAAAAATTGAAGAATGACAGGAAGTCTGCAACGTTGCAAACGGAGATACGTGGTTTCGCACTTCCGCCATCGAGATAACATATTTTAGAAACCCCGTTCTGCTATCTTCCCTTTCAGAGACAATACCGTCACCTTCCGGCCAAAGTATCACAAGCGCCATGCGACTTTTCACAATTTCCGACGCCTGTTTATTTTCTTACAGAGAAATTTTTCAACGAAGCTGCCCGGAAATGTCTTAGAATTTGCTTTACGCTGCCGATGAAATTTCAGTGAAATTTTCAAACAGATTCAACCGACAAATTCTCAGTAAAAAAATAAAAGTGGCGGCGGGAATTTTGAAACGCCGCATGGCGCTTGTGATACTTTGGCCGGAAGATGACTTCGTTATGCATGCGTCAGAGATCACACTGAACATTTTTTCTCCTAAGATATTACTTTGACCTAAAGCATCGTTTCTTGTCGACAATTTTTTTTTTTTTTTGTTTTTTAATTTAATTTTTTTTTTTTTTTAGGTAAATCCGTGCGGATTTAAGTTGTCAGTCTTTCTCACTTGAAGAAACATTGTTATGCCATGGTTTTTTTAAAACTTAAACTTAAATATATCAAAGCTACCCTAGTAAAAGTGAGTCAGCCTGACGTCAGGCTGTTTCACAAACCACCCTGAGTCTATGACTGATGTCAGCCTGGATCAGTCATAGACTCAGGGTAGTTAATGAAACATGGCCTGGCGTCAGGCTGACTCACTTTTACTAGGGTACGCTTTTTTAACTAAAAAAAACTGACTTCAAGTTGAATTCACAGGGATTTAACTAAAATAAAAAACCACGGCCTCAAAGTCGCAAACCTTAAAAGCTGTTAAGATTGGGGTAATGCAATGGAACCCTTGTCGACTACCCGACGCCACGAATCGTGACGCTGGCTCAAACCCCCCTCCCCCTGAGTGCGTTACGTAATGCCCTTCGCACTCGTTACAAGTGTTTTACTGGAAGTGGGGGTCCAGTGCATCACTCATCTATGATCGTGAAATTTGCGGCGCCCGCGCCCACTTTCAGCCCGACCAAAATTGGATCATATTTGGACCGCGTTAAACAGAAAGGAACCAAGCCACATCAGCCATTGCCAAATCTAATCGAGCAATTTAATTTTTTACATGAAAACGGATGAGCGGATTTTCGTGCAAATTTCAGTGGATTTTCTCTACGGTACAAAGCAAATTCCTCAAAATTTTCAAAGGAATCCACACAAACATTCTCTCGTAAAAAATTAAATTGCCAGATTAACTTTGGCAATAGCAGATGTGGCTTGGTTCCTTTCTGTTAAACGCGGTCCATTTAGCAAAAAGGAACCAGCGCAATTACAGTGTTGTTAAAATGTTGCTTCTTCATCATTATCTAAAAAGTTTCCAAAAAAAAAAACAAATAGTTTGGGCCTCCCACTGAAAAAAATTTAATTTTAGAGGAAAATGTAATGGTGTAAATGTTAATATTGTGCATACATTAACTATTCTTAAAAGAAAATGAGAAGTTGCACAATTTTGAAAACTCTGTAATCGCGCTGGTTCCTTTTTGCAAAATGCGATCCAATTGAGATGTCGTAACTCTGGGTATAAAGGGACTCTAGGTTAAAGCAATGGAACCCTTGTCGACTACCCGCAGCACGAGCGCTCTCTAGCGGGTGGCTCGGCGCGCCCCAGCCGTGGCAGCGCAGCACCCTTACGCCTCCTCCATGCGCGTATCGACCCGGGACCGGGGCTCGTCCGGAGACTCGGCAGTCTCCGCTTGAACCTTGGCCGCGTCGCGACGCTCCGTTCCGGCGACCCGCGACGCTCCGTTCCGGCGACCCACGACCCGCGACCCGCGACACGGCGCCCGAACCGCGAGCCGACCGCGACCTCCGCACCGGCGGCGCCGGCCATTTCCGCCTCGAGTCATGCACCTGAGCCCTGTCCGGGGGCCCGCATCCCCGTCCTGGCTGCCCGCGGTGCGATGGACGCCCCGCCGCCGCCCGCGCCCGCCACGCCCTCGCTCCCCGTCGACGCCCGCATCCTGAGGTCCCCCTCCCGGGAGTCCGTCACCACCGAGCTCTCCATGCTCTCCGTGTCCTCCGCCGAGCCCTCCAGGATCCGCCTCCTCGGCTTCCACACCGCCAGGAGTGTCAGCCCCAACCCGGACGCAGATAGACCAGTTATCAACAGGTAGGAGCGCCCTCCTCGTACTCAACCCCCCCCCCCCCCTTTAACCACTAGAACCGTTCCGGTGTTGCCAGTCGTTCACTGGAAAAAAGAGCACATCGTCACCTTCCAGGCAAAGTATCACAAGCGCCATGCGACGTTTAAAAATTTCCGCCGCCATTTTATTTTTTTACAGAGAAATTGTTCAACGAAGCTGTCCGAAAATTTCACTGAATTTTCTTTGTGCTGCCGATAAAATTTAGTGAAATTTCCAAACAGATTCAACCAACAATTTCTCAGTAAAGAAATAAAATGGCGGCGGAAATTTTTAAACGTCGCATGGCGCTTGTGATACTTTGCCTGGAAGGTGACGACATTGGATCTAGAGTCCAGACTCTTGAAAACATCGACAAGAAAAAGGACTCTTGATTCAATCAGATTTGGACGGCGTTAAACAGAAAGGAACCAAGCCACATCAGCTATTGCCAAATTCAACTGGGCAGTTTAATTTATTACGAGAGGACGTGTATATGGATTCCTTTGAACATTTTGAGGAATTTGTCTCGTGCTATGTAGAAAATCCACTGAAATTTTCACGACGATCCCTACAACTGTTTTCTTGTTAAAAATTAAATTGCCCACTTAAATTTGGCAATAGCTGATGTGGTTTGGTTTCTTTCTGTTTAACGTGGTCCATTTAAGCTTAAATCAAGAACCCAGCCTCTTAATTTGAACGGATTTCCTTTTGATTTAAGCTTGAATCTGATTGAATCAAGAGTCCTTTTTCTTGTCGATGTTTTCAAGAGTCTGGACTCTAGATCCAATGTGGTTTTTTTTCCAGTGTTTCCCGGACCGAGAAGCAACTCCATTTCAAGGTTGCCAAATTGACCCAAACAATAAGGAATTTGCAGGCGTCTGAAATATGATGGATTTTGTGCTTAAGTGGAAGCTACTGAGTAAACTGACCACGAGGATACCCTTGGTTCATGAATTGAACGATTATTAGAGAAGATATCACAAAATGATCGAATCTGCTAAAATGCATGTGTTTAAATGGGAAATGCCGCCAGATGATGTCACCAAGCGGTGCATTTTCTCACTTTTAAATCAATTTTTCTCCCATTTCCCATTTCAGAAAAAAATTATGACACATATACTTCGAACTCAGCTCATTAGGCACTTTAAGATGAAGCAATAACATTTTTGTGTGCAAATTCTCCATTCATTTATTTCACAAAAATACACTGGAGGAAAGTTACAAGCTAAACAGAAATACCGCCCGCTCCGGGCTCAGAGGCCGAAAGTTCCGGGTGCTGGAGCCGTAGCTTCGACTGTTCCGGGTGCTACGCTCGGAACTTTCGGCCCCTGAGCCCGGAAAGCGCCCAGTAAGTACGGCTTCCACGGACGGAGTTTTTTTTCCAGTGTACTTGTGCATATTGTTATCCAAAATTTTTCCGATTTTCGAATGAAATCTGAGGAATAATCAATCAAATTTTCAGTTAGAAATGCGCAAGTTTCTCTCGGTAAAAATAAAATTTGCGAGGGGAAATTTGGCAGCATCGAAATGTAGTAACGTTCTTTCGCAAGGGAACGACGATACGTGACCGGATCTGTGATAAGGGATCTTATATCTTCCAAACATTCGGATTTGAGTTGTTGGTGCCACTCCATACAGTAAGAGAATCTGAATATTCTGGAACAAGTTCCACTCTAAAACCTAAAAAATTGAGGAAGATATGACATCCTGATGTTCAAAGACACAAATTTAAGGAAAGGTTCGGACGTGCTCACGAAAAAGGAACGGCTAGCACCCACGCCGTGGTGAGAAACTGAAAGTAAAACCAGAGGCGTGGCGTGCTTTGCGATATATCGATATTTCCCCATTTGAAGCTATGGTAAAGAATCGATTATTAAGGTGTCCGTTGCGAACACCTTAGTAATCGATCTTTTTCCATAGTTTCAAATGGTAGATCAATCGATATATCGCAAGGCATACGCCGCGCCACTGAATAAAACCGCGTAACTTGTTCCAAATGCTTCTAGGTAGGGAGAGTTTTCCGTTGAGAGATCAAAAGCGCCAATTTTGAAATGTTTACCTAAACTTGGCGCTCTTGGAAAGTTTTCTTCTAATCCGGAGGATAAGGTCACATATCGATGGCAAAAGTACGGAACCACGTACCTCCATTTGCGATGTTGCAAACGTTTGTTTATTCTTTATAATTATTTTCCTTGGAAAATCAGTTACCGTAATTTCTTGGAAACTTCCCTGATTTTTTTCTCCCTATTAGCAGAATACTCTGTGAAAATTTCAAGCTATAAAGTTGACATGTTTTTCCTAAAAAAAATAATATTCGAGCGGAAATTTTGAAACCCAGCGATGGAAATATGTGATTTTCTACTTTAGCCATCGATACTCAGGGTTTCCGTAAGTTTAACGCGAATATTTCCAGAATTTACTTTTAGAATCGAAATGAGACTTCTTTATTCCGAGTGTAGCCGAGTGCTAGAAATAATGTAAAAGTTTCTTTAAAAAACCTACATTTTATTAACAAACTTTGACCGAAGCTTTTCGAAGCAAACGCTTCATCGTCAGGTCATCGTCATAGGTCGTCTTCATCGTCGTCGCGTATTAAGAGTGTTTTGATCTAATAGCTTGTTATCAATTGTTACCACTGAAATCTGTTACCTTGTTTGACATTAAATTAAGGCCTTTGTGATATCGATTTTGTGACCCTGACGATGAAGCGTATACTTTGAAAAGCTTCGGTCAAAGTTTGTTAATAAAATGTAAGTTTTTTAAAGAAAATTTTACATTATTTCTAGTACCCGGCTGCACTCCAAATACCAATATGTTCAGTGCTACTACCTTTTAGACATTGTATTACAATGTTCGCTGATCTTGGTTCTTTATTCCATCAATTTCTCCTCAAAATTCCTTTGAATTTCTTTGAGTTTTTGATGGTGGGAATGAGGCTCAACTTCAGGAGTCTCCATGACCTTTAGTGAGATAGGAAAGAGGTGAAAACTACCCCTAAGCTCACGCGCATTGTTAACCTACTTTCAAGACGATGAGCAAGATAATGATGGCAATCACAACGAGTCAACGATGCGGAGAACGCTACGGTACTGCGGGGGAGGAGATCTGCCATGATAGCGAAGAGAGCCATTTCTGTCAAATTTTACTCCATTATTATGTGGGTGATTCAGGAGTTAATTTGAGTCACTTTTGTCAGCTGAATCATGTTCTACGTAGTATTTTGATTAGGAAATTTATATTATATTGCTAAAATGTGCAGGAAAAGATTAAACTCAGTTTTAATCTCTGAAAATTTAAGAAGCCTGGAGCATGGGTGTGCCATTTGTGCCAACATCCTTTGATGTCTACATGTCGCAGGCAATTAGGAGTCGCCGGAAATTTGCAAGCGGTTCACACGTTGTTTCAATAAATCGCAATAATGCACATCGGCATGATGCAATTTTTAAAGGTTATGGTCTTCAAAAGTATGAGCTCGGCTTGAAGCGCCTTCATTTTTTGTGATACTCTACGCTTTGTCACGATGTTAGTTTAGTTGCTTGTCCGATCTTAACCCAACTAGTGTCACGCAGTTTCCTAAACGCTCTCCTGAGTGTGCATATTCCTGCCATGTTTTTAAGGATGGAAAAGTGTCTATTTACGTTATAGGCAACATAATCAGCACTCTAATCTTGTTCGTTTCTTTTTGAATTTTATGATTTTCTATATTTATTCACCACTGGCTTGTAAATTGCCGGCGATTGCCAATTGCCTGCGACATTCACGAGGGCAATAAATGGACCGTGTTAAGGAGAAAGGAACAGCTATTGCCAAATTCGATTGAGCAATTCAATTTTCTTCATGAAAAAGGTTGTGCGGATTTTCAAGCGAATTACAGTGAATTTTATGCACTATACGAAGCGGATTCCCTAAAATTTTCAATGGAGCCCGCACAAACGTTTTTCTGTAAAAAATTAAGTTGCGTAGTTAACTTTAGCAAAATCTGATGTTGCTTGGTTCTTTTCTGCCAAACGCAGTCCAAATATCGATGGCGAAACTGCATGAAATGCGTATCTCGCTTTGCGGCGTTGCAGACTTCCTGTTATACTTTATTTTTTAGATGGAAAACTACTCCACCAGGGCCGGTTTAAGGGGGTGGCCACATGGGCCGCGGCCCATGGCGGCAAATTTTGCAATTTTTTTAAATGTAGGTATAAAAAATTCGGATTAAGAAAAAAAAATCACAAACGAGAAAAGGCGACAAAATCTCTAATTTTCTGAGAGTATAGTAATTTCTACTTTTGTCGTCTTTCAGTGATACATGAGACAGCACCTTAAATTATTCGAATTAAGAGAGAAACCAAACACGCAATTTGGCCTGGAACGGCGCGACTTACCTAGAGAGAAATGATGACGAGGACTTGAGGTGAAGAGGAGAAGCCCTCGGCGCGGCGATCGGCATGTAACACATATTAACGCCTACAAGACTGCACGAATACTTCACGCATTGCATCAAACACAGTGAGGTCATTGCGGACAGCGTGAAACGGATATCGCCTACAAGAATGCATGAATACCTCACGCATTACGGCAAACACAGTGCGATCAGCGTGAGACGCATAGCGCCTACAAGACTGCGTGAATACTTCACGCATTGCGTCAAACACAGTGCAGTCTGCGAGGCGCGGCGGCGCGGCGGTGGAAGTTAAAATTATTAATCCACATTTATGTTTGTTCTTTCATAATTTGTTCGTTCATTTCTTATGAATGGAAGGCCTTGTCCACACAGAGATAGGTTTACGAAACTTAACTTTCGAGCAAAGTTTCGTGAACTTTTGCTAGTATTTTTGCTAGTGTATTTTTGTAGGGCTTTCCCGAAATATGTGTTCATCAACACCAGTAAACGCGTCTTATGCACCCCTCCCCAGCTGGCACGTTCATTTGATGGTTTTTATTGATGTTTCAAAACGAATGAGTAGGGGGCGGCAAAATACTAGCGGCCCATGGGCGGCAAGTAGGTAAATACGGCCCTGTACTCCACGTCATTTTTCGAAAATTTCAGCGATTTATTTTCTTCTTATGAAAATATTCTGTGAAAACTTCAAGGCATGATGTTGGTTGGGTCTTATTCTAAAAAATAATATAGGACCGCATATTTCGAAACACTGCAACCGAGATACCCATTTTTGCAGTTTCACCGTCAAAAAAGTTCATGGATGGTTGTGGGCTCTAACGCAGTATAAACCAATGAACCAGGAGAAAAGGAATTGTTGAAATTACATCTTATCTAATGGTCTATTCTCTCGTTTGTATTGGTACCTCTAGTCCAGGCGCCTGGTAGCTAAAAATGAGGCTACCTGGAATTTCGGGTACACAGCGATTTTTTGGGCTTACTTTATGTTTTTTGGGTCGCTGAATCCGAATCTGAAGTTTTCTACCGCGTATCTGGAGAGCATTTTCCGCCATTTTGAAAAAATGGCCTAAAAAGGCATTTTTTTGCGGTTTTTTTTTTTATATAGCGGCTAAGCATGAGAAAAAGTCCCGGATTTAGTTAATGATTTAAATAGCTGACATAATTTTAAAGAAAATGGTGTGTACATATGCTAGGTTTGCTTAAAAATTGAGGAAGATACAGCATCGTGAACATCGCGCCCATTCACGTTTCCGCGGCGCCCCCGTCAACGCGCGATCCGGCTCGCCGCGGTCAGCCAAGTTCCGAAGCGTTCCAAAGTTCCGAGATCCGAGGTTCCTCAATTTTTGAGCAAACCTAGCATATTCTTCATATACCATTTTCTTCCAAATTATGTCAGCAATTCAAAACATGAACTAAACCCGGGACTCTTTCTCATGCGTAGGCGCTATATCAAATAAACCGCAAAAAAAGGCCTTTTTAGGCCATTTTTTCAAAATAGGGGAAAATGCTCACCAGATACGCGGTAGGAAACTTCACACTCGGATTCAGCGACCCAAAAAACACATAGTAAGCCAAAAAATCGCTGTGTACCCAAAATTCCAGGTAGACTTACCTAGAGTCCCTTTATACTGAGAGTCAAGACAATGCGAATCCATTTCTGATTGGTTAACCGGATTTTAGGCCTTCACAGTGTCACAAACGGGAATAAAGACTACATTTTCACCAATTGCAAAGATTATAATCTGGAATGAACCGAGGAATTTCGGGTTCGACAAGGAACAAACGGAATGAGAGAAGGAACGGAGAAAAGAATTTAAGAATGAGCCGATCAAAGATTACGAAAAACTTTCAATTTGTGTAATCTTTATTCCCGTTTGTGACTCCATGTGGGGTGTTGTCTTGACTCTCAGTATAAAGGGACTCTAGACTTACCAGGCGCCTGGACTACTCTCCGTCCATGTTTCAAGGTAACCGAATGTTCTAACGACAATCCCTGTTTATGTTTCAGGCCGCCAGGGATCCCGGAGGTGCAATGGTGCGACGAGGAGAACGACGTGATCCGCTCTTGCGCGGCGCTCTCGGCCATGCTCGGCCTCCAGAAGTCCTTCAGCACCTCGGACATCGCCCAGATCCCGAACCACCCCGGCCTGGGTCCGGGGGCCACCCCCCTGGGCTCCCCCTTCGCCCCCCTGGGCCCCCTCGGCGACGCCTTCAGCCCCGGCTGCCTCCGCGCCGCCGTCTCCGAGCTGAGCCTGTCCCCGGCGCAGAAGAACAGCTACCTCCTCTGTCAGTCCAAACTCGAGAACACGTCCCGCTCTTGCTCCACGTGGGTGGCTGTCGGTGACGCCGCCACGTCGCAGCTCCCGTCGCCCCACGGTGGGCACCCCTCGGCGGCTGTTTCGCAACACCTGACCTGCATCTCTCCCGCGGATCTCGTGCGATCCGTCAATAAAAAAGTAAGTGTGATTTCATGACTTGAATCAGTGAGAACGAAAACACACCAACTCGGAACAATTAAAGTAATCAATACATATGTCGCAGGCAATTGGCAATCGCCGGCAATTTTCAAGCCAGTGGTAAATAAACAGAAAGTTATACAATTCAAAAATAAAAGAACAAGATTAGAGTGCTGATTATGTTGCCTATAATGTGAATAGACACTTTCCCATCCTTAAAAACATGGCAGGAATGTGCACACTCAGAAGAGCGTGTAGTGAACTTCGTGACATTAGTTGGGTTGAGATCGGACATGCAACTAAACTAACATCGTGACAAAGCGTAGAGTATCACTGAAACTGAAGGCGCTTCGAGCCGAGCTCATACTTTTGAAGACCATAACCCATAAAAATTGCATTATGCCAATCCGCATTATTGCTACTTATTGAAACAACGTGTGAACTGCTTGCAAATTGCCGGCGATTGCTAATTGACTGCGACACATACACAAAACTGCACAGTAGATGGAGGAATTAGTCTAAGAAAAACATTTTTGGTGCCAAAGTACAAGCACTTAAGGACGTTTCAACGGTCCAAGTTGGAACAGATGCGCTAACTTTATTGAGCTTCATAAAAATTGACTATCTTTGATGAACATTGAGCATTTTCGAGTTACCGAGTTGGTGTGTTTTCGATCTAATCGATTCGTTTCCTTGTTTGCTCAGCATGCACTGAAATAAATTGGACGTATTTCTGTCAAACGGAACTGAGCGCCAATTTGAGTTCCTTTTGAGGAATTTAGAATGCCGGATAGCGCGTTCTGTCAAACACTGGAAAAAAAAACACATTGGATCTAGAGTCCAGACCCTTGAAAACATTGACAAGAAAAAATACTCTTGATTCAATCGGATTTTTTCTTGAATTAAAACAAAATCCGCTCAAATTAAGAGGCTTGGTTCTTGATTTAAGCTATAGATTTTGATTGAATTAAGAGTACTTTTTCTTGTCGATGTTTTTAAGAGTCTGGACTCTAGATCCAATGGATTTTTTTTTCCAGTGAACGGAACTAAGCACCATGTAAAAAAGCATTGCGAGTATGGGACGGAATGAGCCCGACGCCAGGTTCCGCCGCCAATTCAAGCCCCCCTCTACCCTCCTCCCCTTAGGGCGCTTAGTTCCGTTTGATAGAAATACGTCCGATTGAATGTTGAATGTTGAATTAATCTGTCGAAAAAAAGTGCGAAAAGTATCAAATGTTGATTTTACGTTTAAAAAAATGCCAACTCAACATTGAATTTGTTCATTTAGAACCGTGGACGTAGTTAACCTAGCGTTTTTTTGTATTGTAAAATCAGCATTTATACTTGTTGCACATTTTTTTAACATTATAAATGCCAAAGCAACATTCAATTTTTTTCCGTGTGGGTCACAGTACTGCCGTGCTAAGGAAGAACGCCGTATGTACATTCGAGAGTTGCCAAAATTCACCAGATAAAAAATTCATTTTACAGGAAAGTTGCGCATAGTTTTCCTTGAAATTTTGAGATATTTTAGATTAAAGTGTGTGCGAAATTTTCTGTAAAATTTGAAGAAAAATATCCCACAGTTTTCTTGAAAATTCGTCTTTTATCGGAGGAAATTTGGCAACGGTTGATGGCTCAGACGGTGTTCTTCCCTAGCACGGAAGAGTAGAGCTCCTGTATAGGGAGATACGAACTTGTTGGTAAGTTTAGATTTTAGGTCATGGAACTCTTAGGCATAGGCGTAGCTAGGTCATTTTGCTTGGGGGGCCTGGCCCCCTACCACCGGGGGGTCTGTGGGGTATGAAATACCCCCCAGCTCAGGGGGACTGGGGGGCCTCCCCTCTCTGTAACACAGAAGATAGTGGTTAAAGCGTCGGGATTAGATATATAACAGCGTCAATGGCACGTCCTCGAGAGGGTTTTCATGAAAAAAAAAAAAATAAATAAATAAAAAAAAACCGACAACTCATTTCAATTGATTTTTCTTGAGCCTGGGATCTTCTTTGTAACCCGAGTCTTTAAACCTCCCAGTTTTACCCTTCTCGGGTCAATGACCAACTCTTGAGGGTGAAAGAACAAATCTCATCCTTTGACATTTCAACGCCCTGGATTTCACCTCTAAGCTTTTTGTCGCGATGATATTATATGTCGTTTTACATCCGTTGTTCAACATTTTCCCTCTTTCAACCTCAAATAAATCAAAATAAATCCCTGAAATGTACCACCGTACTAGAAAAAAAGTCGTATCAACCTTCAGACGTTGCCAAATTTCTTCCGATAAAATATTTATTTGTGAGAAAAGTCAGAATTTTTCCTTAAAATTTCTACAAACTGCAGATTTTTCGAATGGAATTCTCTGAAAAATTGGAAGGAAAATATCAAAAATTTCCCTTGAAAATTCGTATTTTACCGAAGGAAACTTGGCAACACCTGGAGGCTCATGCGGTGTTTTTCCTTAGCACGGCAGTGCACGACTCGGGAAAATCAAAATAAAAAACGACGGTGAAACTCAAACCACGTAGCTCTATTTGCCTAGCTGCAAAAGAACGAAATTGCCTCGCAAATTAAATCGAGTGACGACGATAAAAAAAGAACGGTAGTTATTAAGCCCTAGGATATGTATTCGATAACGTTTAGCATGATTTTTTTACTTCATTAGCGGAAAAAGTGACTTGATTGTAACAGAGATAATTATAAATTTATAAGATAAAGATAAATTTACCGCAGAGAAGATTTCCTCGTGAATTATAATAAAGAAAATAATGCTTGTTTAAAGAGGAAGAGATACTTAAATATAAAGAAAAGTCACTTACATGAAGCAGAAACCCACTTTCATTCAGCGATTTTATTCTTGGTTCAAAATGAAATCTTCGTTACGGCATACTCAAGAATGTTAACTCTGCCTAAATCAAGTCACTTTATTTTCTCTAATGCAATTCAAAAAGTATGCTAAAAGTTATTTAATATGGATGGTTTGGATGGTAGGACTTGGTAAGTTTTTGGACAACCGCTCTCTTTTTGTGCCGTAGTATCTTGATTTATTTTGCGAGGAAAGCTCCGTACTATTAAAGTATGGTTGTCATATTTAATATGTTCAATTTCGTATTATACTGAGCAAAACCTTGGTTGCGAAACAGTTGCTTGAAGCGCCGCGGCGCGGCGGGCGAGGGTGCTCAGCGCTACACGCGCATTGGCGCCTACAAACCTAACAGGGATACCTCACGCATTGCGCAATGCGTGAAGTATCCCGGTTAGGTTTGTAGGCGCCAATGCGCGTTTGGTGCTGGCAGCACGCCACTCCGCTGTGTTTGACTCAAATATTTAAACTCTCGAAGTCAGCGTTTTCCGACTCATGATTTTGAAATGTTTGTACACTCTGCATGGATTATTATCATCAAAATTGATGATGTTCTTTTTTCCACTTTAAGTATCTCACGAGGGATAATCTTGCGCTTAATCGTCCCTAATCAAGCCAGTCCCAGATAACCGTTATTTTAGACCATCAAACTCTCATAACCTAGCCGGGAGTCGAACCCGGGACCGCCCGATCCTAGAGCAAGCACTACAACCACTACACTACACTGCCGTGCTAAGGAAGGACGCCGCATGAACATATGAGAGTTGCCAAATTTCCTTCAATAAAATGTTTATTTTTGAGGAAATTTACGGGTATTTTGCCTTGAAAATGTTCAGGAGCTTTAGATGAAATCGCGAAGAAAATTATCTGAAAAATTGGAACAAAAATATTCCTAATTTTACGCCGCATAAACATATGAGAGTTGCCAAATTTCCTTCAATAAAATGTTTATTTTTGAGGAAAGTTACGGGTATTTTTCCTTGAAAATGTTCAGGAGCTTTAGATGAAATTGCGAACAAAATTATCTGAAAAATTGGAACAAAAATACTCATAAGTTCACCAGGAAATTTGTGTGTCATCAACCGAAATTTGGCAACGCCTGAAGGTGCATACGGCGTTTTTCCTTAGCGCGGCAGCACACGAGGTCGACTTATATTTTAACAACCCTTGTTCCTCTTTTGATTCTAGGTGCGCCAGAACTACATCCGGCGGAAACTTTTGACGACCTACAAAGCACTGGAGCGCTTCTCTTTGAGCAAATGCAACCTGGACACGTTAGGGGTAGCAGCGGCCGCCGCCCAGGCCGCCACGGCCGCCCGCGCTAAAAAAGGCGCCGAGACGCCCACAGCAACATCCACCCCCAGCCAAGGGACGTCCTTTCTCGCTGTACCCGGGGCCGCAGGGGGAGGGGGTGGGGGAGGGGGAGGGGCGCCTCGTTCGCACTCCCAGTCCGGACTCAACACCCTCCTCAAGGCGGTGAACAAGAGCAAAACTCTCACGGTAGGGGATGTAGAGAGGGAGAGGGGGAAACCCCTGTCCAAGTACGATAGGAATATTATGATATTTAATTGGCTCCACCAGCTGGAGCCGGAGGAGTGTGAGTGCTACGCTGAGCCTGTTTAAGCACCCACAAGTGGAAAAAAGGAGGGGAAAAGAAACATCCGAAGAGATGTAGGTGTGCGTCGCAGGCAATCGGTCAAATCAGGCGTTTTGTCAAATGCCCAGGCAGATAGTCAAATTTAACACTGAAAAAAAAAAACCGGAGACATTGGATCTAGAGTCCAGACTCTTAAAAACATCGAAAAGAAAATGGACGTATTTCTACCAAACGGAACTATGTGCATTAAGACATGAGCCCTGAGACCCATAAGAATATATGCATAACAGGGCTCACGTCATAATGCACATAGTTCCCTTTGGCAGAAATACGTCCAACTGGGCTCTTGATTCAATCAAAATCCAGCTTAAATCAAGATTCTAGCAAAAATCCGATTGAATCAAGAGAATTTTTTCTTGTCGATGTTTTCAAGAGTCTGGACTCCAGATCCAATGTGGTTTTTTCCAGTGAACAGTTTACCAAATGTCTTGAATTTATGTCGAAGAGCTCACCAGTTTTCAATATTTTAGTAAAAATAACTCATCAAATATACAAACTCTTCTCGTTTCTTCCTCTTCAAATGCTTATCATACATCTAAATCTTAAAATTTTAAAAAATTCTGTATTTTATAATACGCTGAAAAGCTTCAGATAAACAGGAGCTAAAAGTTGTTTCAAATACTATTGCACGAAGCATACTTTTACAGAGAAATCTTCCTTACGGGAACGACGAGTTTTTTTGTCGAAAATTTGGGAAAGAATCAGAATTTCAATCTAAACAAGACGATCGGACCATTTGCCTATGCATTTGACAAAATGCCTAATTTGACTATTTGCCTGCGACATATCAATAATGGACGTTTTTGAGCCCACCTTGGCTAAAAACCCTCATCACTAAAATTTAGTTGCTCATTGAAGGTCCATGTTTTTTTTATATCAAGAGCTGGAGCCCTCTCTAGGGGTTGGGTTAAGTTTGGCCTGAGTCGCTAGACAAACACAGCCACCGCACATGGTTGGTACACACCCATGCTCCAGGATTTTCAAATTTTCAGGGATTGAAGAATTAGGGTCGAGTAGGATCTATTTCAGCAGATCCACTCGTCAATTTTGAGAAAATTTGACTCCATTACCGAGATCCGAAGCCGCGACTTATTGACCTAGAGTCAGACGCGCTGACCGCTGGCCAACCTGCGGGCTGATTATTGAAATTGATAGACAAAGCAATAGACAAAGAAGTCATAGTGCGTATGGAGCTATCCTATTGGTTGAATTCGGTGGTTCCTATAGACTACGAGTGAAAATGATAGCCTAACTATCGGGTCTCTCGTGGGTTGCCGTTAGTTAGTCTATTACCTACCTCGTTTGTCTATTGCAACCACCCGCTTCCACCAATAAGATCCCTCCATATATCTTTTGTCTTCTTTGTCTATAGCTTTGTCTATCAATTTCAACAATCGGCCCGCTAGCCGGCCACGGTCTATTTGACGGAATGCATCATGATTCCAATTTCGGCCTCTAATTGAATCGCGTTCAGCAGAAAGGAACCAAGCCACATCAGCTATTGCCAAATTTGACTTGGTGGTTTAATTGTTTAATTATTTACAATAGAACGTTTGTGCGAATTCCTTTGAGTATTTTCGGGAATTTGCCTCGTATTATGCAAAAATATTCACTGAAATTTGCTTGAAACTCCGCACAACCGTTTTCATGTAAAAGATTAAATAGCCCGATTTAATTTGGCAATTGTTTATACGACTCGCGGTTCCTTACTGCTTAACGCGGTCTAATTATAGGGCAAATTCTGGCCGATACGTGGGTCTGGGGGCCGATTTCGGCGAAAAATGCGAATTTTCCTGCATTCGATTGGGAATCCGCATTTTCCGCAAAAATTGGCCTGCATATCCATTGTTAGGCCAGGAGTACAGCCAAAATGAGGATGAAAATGGCGACCAAACCATGGTGCATTCCTTAAATTATAAACCTTCAATGGGCGAAAAATCAAAGAGTTGAGGAAATTCAAAGTGGGCCCAGAAGCGGCTCTTACGAATACCCTTCCTCTACTCATTTTTTCCGGTTTTCCGTTTCTAGTAATTTCACTGTTTCAGGGAATTTCATAAATTTTTCAGGTATTTTTGCCACGTTTGGTAAAAAAAAAAAGTCTGTAACATTACTAGAAATGATCCAATGTGTCGTTTCTTGGACGAGGGAACGTAATTCTGTTCAAATGTTGCAAAATTGACTCAAAAAATAAAATGTTTTACAAAAATGTGCAATTTTTGTCCGAAATTTATCTGATTATCACAGGAGATCACAAGGAAGAATCAGGGAAATTTTCAATTCTACAAGCTCGAGATTCTCCCTGTAAAAATGCAATTTGCAAGTAGAAATTCGGAAACATTGAAATGTAGTTACGTTTTTTCGTGAGGGAAACCACAAATTTTTATCAACAAAATTCCTTTCAATTTTTCCGTTTTTTGCCTTTGGACATACCATCCAATCTTAATGTCCCTATAGAGAGGAGATCTCGAGCATTTTGTATCTCACGAACATTGCATCAGCTAATGCGAGGCCAAGTTAGAGTTTTGTAAATTCAGCATTTAAGGCCGTCGCTCAGCCCAGCATTTAGAGGCTCACGGTGAACAAACGGTCACTCTAAAACCAAAAATCTAGTCCGTGCATATCATTTTGATAATCTTGGTAGTAATCGTATTTAACTTATAATCAACGCTCTACGATTGAACCAAATCATACCTCGTACCTAGTTTTTATCTTGAATGCCAAATTTGTAATTTTTCCGTGGAAGATTCATATCTTCACTGGCTTTTATACAATTATTTCAGCATTGATCTGTAATTTACGTCTTTGTTTAAATTTTCCAAGGCTGTTTTTAGATTTTTACGAAAATGTATAAACTATGGGACTTTCGACATCAGGTATTTTAGCTACGCTATTATATACATTTTTCAGAGGGTGAAAATGAGACATTCCCTTACCATTAATGTGTTATACGTCTGCTTACGTTGTGAGAGTTCTCCAGTGTACATTATGTTAAGAACAATTAAAGTGACTGGTAAAGCTTTATATCTTGAGCATCGTTGCATTTTTTTTTTTTTTTTTTGCTAGTCTAAATAATTGTTTAGAAAAATTTCTCAAAAAATACATTGAAATATTTTGTAATTGAAGAAATAGAAAATAAGAGAATGCAAAAATTTGCTCAAAATGTACGTAAATGACTCTCAAGAGAATTGCTCAAACCGATAGCTCTGCAAATGACAGAAAAGGTGCAGCGGAAAAGGCAGCCATTTTATCCGGGGCTAAATCTCAACCATGAGGCATTGTATGAAAATAAATATCGACCAAAAAGTCTCAGCTTTCGAGGGTTTTTGCTGTTTTTAATAGAGAAATAATTCATGTTATCGTGAAATTAAAATCTCCTCCCCTCGAGATATTTCCGAGTGTTAATAATAAGTTGTACAATGATGAGGTCAAACAAAAGTACGATAAAAAGGAAAATGAGAGGATACTTAATTAAGGAATGATAATATGAGAAAAGACAGTGGTAAGCATACTTAAACCGGATTCTCTCAAAGTATTATGGACTTTAATAGCGTGCATATCAGTGTCTCACTAATCATTGAAACAGATATATTATCAACACAAATTAAGAGTTGCGTGGAGAGAATTTCATCATTATTACTAAAATTTCGCTCCTCTTTTAGATAGATCAAGAGACATTATTCATTATTCTGTTGTAAATAGACTCTTTTCTTACTTCTTTACTCAGCTGTTATATACATAGGAATTTTTATTATTTACAAGTCTTTACAGTTCTCAACCTTGTTATTCGTTTAGCTTTTATAATAAAATAACAGACCCGCAAAATTGTGCGCATTTTCAAACAAATGAGCAAAAATGTCATCAATTCTTAAGGATACTAGATTTTCTTCCTATTGAAGCTGAAGAAATATGCTGAGAAATGATATGCTATTGTTGAGAATCTCATCATTTTTCCAAGGTTTTTTTGTGCATGGGCAATATGGGTACAAGTGGACTGCTGTTTTCGATTATGAAGCAAAAAAATGCAGAAATTAAGGCGTTGGTACACTAAAGTCTGTAATATCTGTATATGACTGATCTGAAATCCAAGTGAACGAGTTAGAAGGTTAGGGGGATTGTTTCATAGTTTCTTTTGACAACTCCTTTTTTATTCATTAACGAGTGCTCCACATCGAAAAATTAAGGAAATTTTGCAGGCTCTTTTCTCCTCTCCTTTGAACGATCACAATTTCAGATTTGCTTCTAAAAGTTTGCCTGAAATGAAAAAAAATACTGCTAATTTTAGTGGTGATCGATTTTCTCCTCTGCGTCAAATTCATACAAGGTTGCCATTGTTGTTAAATAAAACTTTGATATTTTATATGGTTGAAAAAAAAATACTGCTAATTTTAGTGGTGATCGATTTTCTCCTCTGCGTCAAATTCATACAAGGTTGCCATTGTTGTTAAATAAAACTTTGATATTTTATATGGTTGAAAAAAAAAATACTGCTAATTTTAGTGGTGATCGATTTTCTCCTCTGCGTCAAATTCATACAAGGTTGCCATTGATGTTAAATAAAACTTTGATATTTTATATGGTTGCGATGGTAGACTGTGCTGATTTTTCAGCACAATCTGATAACAATGAATTCACAGCTCTGACGCCCCGTCATTTTCCCGTGGTGTCAAGTAGAGATCCGCATTTTTACGGTTTCTTAACGCCAGGGATGCAAGCGAAACCGCTCTCAGGAGATACAAGCGTTGTCATTTCACAAAGAAAATTAGACATTTACTCTAAAAAAGCACCCGCTTTCCGTTCCGATTTCGTTTAACGTGCTGAGGAATAACGCCGTATGAACATTTGAATGTTGCCAAACACTCTCAAGAAATATTTATTTTTGAGAAAAAGTGTGATCTAGTTTTTTATTGAAATTTCTAGACACTATAGATCGAAGTACGAACGGGAATACATGAAAATTTGGAAGAAAAATATTTACATCATCCCGAAAATTCGTGATTTGTTAAGGGAAGTTTGGCGATGGTTAGAAGGTTCTCACATCGTTTTTCCTTAGCACTGCAGATGCACCCATCACATTCAACGATAATTTCTCATCGCATCACCAATGTATCAGACAAAACTGAATCATACTTTACGGTAACACTGCAATACTGCCGTGCCAAGGGAAAACGCCGTATGAGCCATCAGATGCTGCCAAATTTCCTTTGATAAAACACGAATTTCCTGGTGAATTTATGAGTATTTCCCTTCCAATTTTGTAGATGATGATAATCGCAATTTCACCTATAAATCCAGAAAATTCCGAGGAAAGATATTTATAACTTTCCTTAAAAATAAACATTTTATCGAAGAAAATTTGGCAACTCTCGAATGTTCATATGGCGTTTTTCCTTAACATGGCAGAACATGTGGCAGTCTACGATCACCACAATGCTAATGATTTTTGGTAGATTATACCAAGCGTTTCATAAAAGTATTCATAATTCGAAAAAACAGGGAAACTGTCAAGGAAAAAAATTTTTGCTATCATTTTCATGTTGTAATTTATAACGCGAAAAAACCCCCCTTTAACATCATTGGTGTCATTAACTATTTTATAAACTTCTCGTTCAAATTTGTGCTCTCTAAAACCTCAATTGAACGGTTATTTCAGAAATTGCATAAACGCTAAAGGTTTCATATTGTGCTCACATCCTCTTAAATTTGACTTTCTCGTTTGTAGCTCAAAATTTCCTCTATCATACCTCTCCCTGTATAATAGATGTGTGTACCGTACCTGCTTATATTTCGGAGTGGTTATACCGCGGTAAAGAGAATACATTTTAAAGCAGGTTATTTCTCATCACTATATATGATTTATCGCTCTAGATTTGAGAATTTAGTGGGAGAGGAGAGTTTAACCTACTTTAATCCGGGTCATAAAGTTCGCTGGCTTAAATGCTAGTAATAATTTGCTCGATGCATCTTAAAGATATGGCGCTGTTTTTTATATTGTTACCATATTTTTGCGAAATTTTTGCGGAGTGTGAACGCAGACCTACTCTCATATTCCCTTTATCCAAAGGTAACCACACAGCAAGGCCTAGAATCAAAGACGACGAAAATGATTTTTTTTCTTACTTAAGGCATTATACGAATACATTTCCATTCCAAATAATATTAACGATGTGGCCTACGCTTTTGATAAAAACCAACAACTTGTCTTCTTTTTGCTGAATAAAAGGCTCAGGTTTTGTAACTTAGGGCATTGACGCAAAGAAAAAGGATCTCAGCCCTAGTGGGTTGCATTTTGCAAACCACCCATTCAGTTACTTATTATGCGTGTATTATTATAATAATTATTATTGTTGTTTAACTTAATATAAGTCTTATTTTTGATTTGCTCGTCTTCCATTCATTCTTCATCTTTTCCCATTTCACCAGCCAAAATCTTTGTTGATGTTACCATACATTTATTTTATTTTTTGAATGATTCAAAGTTTCTAAAAAAAAAAAAAAAAAAAAAAAAACGATGCCAATTTCACAGTGCACACCAAACAGTAGTGTCAATACAGCTAATTTGAGGTAAATGTTGCTGAGATCGTGATTTTCCTCACTATGTGAAAAACTTAAATGTATCAACGTCATAGGCTTTTCACTGGGGCATTTCTAAAAATGTAAGTGTTATTTTCACGATGATATCCGTAGGTAATACTCTTATGCCCTTGAATTCCCAGTGACTTATAAAAACAGTTGAACTAAGTGTCCCATTTGTATACTTGATGCCGTTCCAATGCGGCGGATATTTAGAAAAATCGCATGGCGCTTGTGATACTTTGGCCGGGAGGTGACTATAATACGTCTTTTTTCCGTAGGACTGCACACTGAAAAAAAATCTCGGTATATTTACTAAAAAAAGGGTAAAATTATCAAGAATTCAGGGTTCTATTTGATCCCAATTTTTTCTTGGTAAAATTACCGTTTATGGAATTGGTAATTTTACCGAGAAATCTCGGTAAAATTATTGAACTTTCTCAGTAATTTTACTGGACCTTGATAAAAACGCCAATATTTTTTATCGACTACGGTAGAATTACCGAGATAAAATGGCAAAGTTACCGGGAATGGATTATCAATAAAAGTGGTATTCTTACCTGAAAAAAAAAAAAAAAAACAGTACACTGAAAAGAAACTCCGGCCGTGGGAGCCGCCATTACGAGGTATATAGACATACCGTCCGTTCTGGACTCAAAGGCCGAAAAATTCCGGCTGCTGGAGCCGTAGCATCGGCCTCTAAACCCGGAGCAATCGAAGCTACGCCTCCAGCAGCCGGAATTTTCGGCCTTTGATCCCGGAACGGACCGTATGTCTATATAGCCCGTAATTGCGGCTCCCACGGCCGGAGTTTTTTTTTTCAGTGTAAAAATACCGGTTTTTAGGTAAGCTTACCAGTCTGTCTTGGTAAAATTACCAATAATTGGTAAAAAAAGTAAGATGGTAAAGGTACCAACGGACCTGGGTAAAAACGCCGATAATTTTTTTCAGTGCACGATTCCCTACAACGAAGAAATGGAATCCCTGCGAGAGGGGCGTATAACGTCGTCTCCGGCACGAAAGAACGTAACTCCACTCCAAGGTTGCCAAATTGACTCAAACAATAACTAACTAATAATTAACTATGAATAATATTAACTATTGAATAATAATTAACTTATGATACATAAATGTACGTAAGCAATTTTTATCCAAAATATCTCTGTTTTTTGCTTGGGATCTAGAGAAAAATCAGGGAAATTTTCAGTCAAAAATGCCCTAGATTCTCTTGATTAATAGGCAATTTGCTCGGGGAAATTTGGCAACATTGGAATGGAGTTACGTTCTTTCGTCCGGGAGACGACGATAAGTCGACAAAAAGCGTGTCTATAATCGCCCCATTTCCCGCGCCCGACAAAAGCGGCAAGAGACGCGTCCAGATTGGAAGCAAGCCACATTTCCCGGCGCGGTGAGTCGCTTGCCAATTTCCTGGCTAATCTCTTCCGACAGGATCAGAGGGATGAACGCGCCGTTCCCCCTCCCCCTCCCCCTCCCCTCCACCCACTTCCGTCGTTGGGGAGACTTAATGAAACGGCATCAAGTATGCAAATGGGACACTTAGCAGCTCTCCGCCGCGCCGTGGAGCGGTGAGGCCGGAAAAACTCGCGAGGATATGGCGAAGGGGGCAATATCCCCGCCGTGCTGGGTAAAAAGGCCGTATGAGACATCAAGCGTTGCCAAGTTGCCTTCCATAAAAACCAAATTTATTGGGAAAATTGTGAATATTTCCCCCCCCCCCCAATTTATCAGATAATTTAGTTCACAATTTTACCTAACTATTCTGAAAATTTCAAGGAAAAATATTTACAACTTTCCTCTCAAAATGGACATTTTATCGAAGAAAATTTGGCAACTCTCGAATGTTCATACGGCGTTCTTCCTTAGGACGGCAGTACAGCTTAGTGTTAATATAAAATATCTGAAAATTGCAAAGAAAAATATGCATGAATGTCGTCAAAAATACAATTTTCATAAAGGAAATCTGGCAACTCTCGAATGTTCATACGGCGTTCTTCCATAGCAAGGTAGAATACCTCTACCTTGCTGAGTAAAAACGCTGTATGTGCATTCGAGAGTTGCCGGATTTCCTTTGATAAAATGTTTATTTTTCAAAAAAGTTATGAATATTTTCTCCAGAAATTTTCAGATAATTCATATCTAATCGCGAATAAAATGTTCTGAAAAATTTCTAGAAAAATACGCAGAGATTTCCCTGAAAATTCTTACTTTCACAGAGGAAATTTGACAACGTCTGATAGAATATACGTCGTTCTTCCTTAGCAAGGCAGATCTCTCATTACACTCCTTTTGAGTATTCCTTCGTCTGCCTTCCTGGTGGGCTGTGCTAAGAAGAAACGTCTTATGAAACACGGAAAAAATGGATTGCTGCTTCAACGATTAAATTGTTAAAAAATATGTCAAACATGTTTCAAATGTGCACTCTACAATACTGCCGAGCTAAGGAAAAACGCCATATGAGCCTATAGGGTTGACAGATTGCCTTCACTAAAAACCGAATTTACCGGCAAAATTTTAAATAATTTTCCTCGGATTTTTCAGATATTTTTTTTCGCAACTTGATCTAACGAATGCGAAAATTTCACGAAAAAACCTGCAGAACTTTCCTCAAAAATACATGTTCTATACGGGGAAATTTAGCAACTCTCGAATACGGGGTTTTTCTCTAGCACAGATTTATAATTCGGCAGTTCGGCGCGTAAGTCATTCGGAACAATTTATACGGTGGCAGTGGCGAGGCGTGAATGATCGATTATAATTATCGATATTTCCTCATTTGAAGTTGTGGCAAAGAATCGATTATTAAGGTGTTTGTTACGAACACCCTGTTTCTCGATCCTTTTCCATAGGTTTAAACAGCAGATCAATCGATGTATCGCAAAGCACGCCACCCACGCTACTGTGCGGTGGGCTGAGTCGCATACCCTTCACGCGGGCGTAAGAATTAAATTTACGTCATTTTTGAGAGTTAATTTTTTCATTTAAATGAGGGGGTCCGTTGAGTGTCGCAAAGAGAAAATAAAATTAAGTAATTGATGAGCTAAAAGTTTGACAGATACATCTATTTAAAAAAAAAAAAAAAAAAAAAAAAAAAAAAAAAAAAAAAAAAAAAAAAAATCCCTCAGCACGTTGTGAGCGATTGGCATCGTTTGAGGAGGGTGAAAGGGAGTTTAAGAAAACAAGTCTGTTGGATTCAAAGTTTAGACTCTTAAAAAGTTGGGCTGGACCCAAAAAATGTTTTGGATAGTGATTCTTTTCCCCCTTAAATCACGAAATAAAAAAACGGCTGTACACTTTCGACTCTGGATTGACTGATAAACACCTCCGGTACAAAGTCATTGTCATCAGGGCGAAAACGGTCCACGAGACTGCCGCGATAAAATAAACGGCGTATGAACATTCAGACGTTGCCAATCTACCCTCCAAGAAAATATATATTTTTTAAGGAATATTATCGGAATTTTCCCTGTAATTTCCAGATATTTTGTATTACATTTCAAACAAAATTGCCTGAAAAATTGGGAAAAATACATATTTACAACTTTCTTAATGAGTTTGTATTTTATCAAGGGAAATTTGGCAACGCATGACGGTTCTTACGTCGTTTCTCTTTTGCTCGCCAGAAAAGAGGAGGGAGTATTTCGGTCAAGCTGTAATGCCATGCTAAGGAAGAACGCCGTATGAGGCATCAGGCGTTGCCAATTTTTCTTTTAAAAAAACTAATTTTAGAGAAAAATTGTGAAAATTTCTTCTCCGATTCTCTGGAGAATTATGTTCGACAATTCATCTAAAATGTCTGAAAATTTCAAGGTAAAATATTCATATCTTTCTTCGAAAATTGACATTTTCTGAGAGGAAATTTGGCAACATTCGGATGTTCATATGACGTTTCTCCTGAGCGTGAGCACGGCAGTATAGCGGTCATTAGCGCGCCGAACTGCTCTTTTTTTTGCCGATTGAAGAGGAAGCGAGACATTTCAAACGGCTGGTGCAACGCTGCGTGGCCGATGGTTGCGGGAATTCGCCCGATTCGCACGCAGATCGCGGGTGAAGTAGGCGAATTTTCATTTGAGCCGGCGCACAGTGGATCGAGTCAATTAGAGCGGTCGGACATGAAATTTTTGACGAAAACCGCAAATATTGGTGTCTATTTCGTCACATTTTGCATGTCAAGGGGTGCTTTAGGAAGAAAATTTCACGAGAAAACCAATGGAACCACTTTTAGAACCTTAAAGTTTTGTTTAAACGGAGTTAAAAGCGTTCAAAGTTTCCAAATTTTGTACGACCTCTCCTATTGACTCGGTCCACCGTGCGGCGCGGCGGCGTCGATGTTGGAGCAAGGCCGAGTGCGAGTATGCGGTGGCGCGCGTGATCGGGAATTTCGGCAATTTTTCACGCTTTATGGAAGCACGAAAGAATGCATTGCGCATGCGTGTTCGCCGTTCGACGATGCCGTTTTACTCGGAGAAACCGGGCGGTTATTTGGTATAGTCGGCCAGTTGCGTATAGAGTACATGGTCGTGTTTTGATGCCCTGCCAGAATGGTTCCATGGGAATATTGCGTAGGTTTTCATTGGGATTTATAGGGAATTTATGGGGATTTTATTGGGAATTTTCCTCGGAGACATTGGACAGCGCTGGATCCAGGGCGGCATGGTGGCATGCCCTCTCCCTTCCTCTCGGGCCAAAAAGTGGGGAAAAAGAAGAAAAAAGGGATAAAAGAAGGATAGAGGGAGAAAAAAAGGGAGAGAAGAAAAATTACTCCTAAAAATTTACTGAATTGGCTTGTTTCATTGCTACATTCTTTAGTTTCATGCTTCTGGATTCAGATTGTGTCTATTCCTTACTATTAATCCACCTTGCAGAAATAAATAGTCCATATACTAAAATAAAATTACGCTTTCCCTGGTAAAAATTGGCGATAAGCACTGCGTTTCAAAATACCATAGGAATTCTTATAGCCGCCGGCTAAAGAAGGCTACAGAAAATCATGTAACTGGTTGCAGAATGCGAAGAAAATCATACGGCCGGGCAATACGAAGCGATAAAAAATTATGCAGCCGGGCTTTACACTTTATCATCTGGCTGTTGCTTTTTCGCCATCGATTATAAAAGGCTATAAGAAATTGTGTAGAAATTCGTGTGCTTTGGAAATCATTAAGTTTGATACGGAACCACCTTAATATTTACAAAACACGCGTTATAATTTCCTTTAATACATGTTTTTTTTCATCAATTAAAACGAGAAGAATCCATACAGGATGTGCAAACATTTCAAAATCATGAGTTGAATAACGCTGACTCCGCCAGATTAAATATTAGAGCTTAACACAAAGCGGAGCGGCGACGCACTGGCGCCTACAAACCTAACAGGGATACTTCACGCATTGCGCAACGCGTGAAGTATCCCTGTTAGGTTTGTATGGGCGCCAATGCGCGTTTCGCGCTGGCTGCCCGCCTGCCGCACCGCAGCGTGCCACGGCGCTTGAAGCAACTATCTCACACCAGAGGTATTGCACAGTATCATACGAAACTGAAGGCGCTCTAATATATTATAGTAATGGCAGGCATCCATCAAAAGTACGGAGCTGTCCTCGCAAAGTAAATCAAGATACTACAGCCCAAAAAGAGAGCAGTGGTCCAAAAACTCACTAAGTCCTAGCATCCGTAATTAGGGACGTTTAGCATATACTTTATCGCCTGGCTGTGAGTTGCTTAATCGCCAGCGGCTATAAAAGGCTTTAAGAAATTGTGTAGCCGGCTATAGAAGCTAATGGAAATTTTACAGCCGGCCGTAGGTCTATGGTATTCTGGAACACAGATTCTACTGCCAATTTTTACCAGGGTTAAGAAGTATTATTCGTCAATTTTCAACTTTCAAATGGACCGCGTTAAACAGAAAGGAAGCAAGCCACATCAGCTAGTGCCAAATTTAATTGGGAAATATAATTTTTTACATGAAAATTGTTGTGCGGATTTTCGTGCAAATTTCAGTGGATTTTCTCCACAGTGCGAAACAAATTCCTTAACATTTTGAAAGGAATCCACACAAACATTTAATTAAATTTGGCAATATCTGTTAAACGCGGTCCAAATAATGCATACATCGTATGGTAAAACTGCCTAAAATCCCTCTTGGAGGGTTTTTTTTTCAAATTTCAGGGGGAGACCTTCCGGACCCCCTTCCTCTAAAAGGTGCCCCCCATACCCAACACTTGAAAGCAACAAATGAGGCCGTATATGTAACAATGGCGGATGTGAAAAATTACCTTTTAGAAACACGCTTAAAAAACTGTTTTGTTCACACAAAAATTTAAAATGTTTGGCTCTGGCATAATGTACAGATCTCGAAGATCACATCTCGAGTATTTTCTCAAAATTTTCGCGATGCCAAAACAGTTATTTTAATGTCTTTCGAAAAGGTAATTTTTCACATCCGCTATTGTTACAGATAAGTCCTCAAAATAATGGTCCTCCTCCGCCTCACTCTGAATCCGCCACTGCCATCGGAACCTGAATGCGGCCAAGAATGCCCTGAATGCGGCCAAGAATGCCCTGAATGCGGCCAAGAATGCCCTGAATGCGGCCAAGAATGCCCTGAATGCCTGAAGGAGCCATCTGCAAGTTTTGAGTCTGAGGGTTCCCTTAGATCACTCATGGGTTCCTGTTGATCTCTCCATTTACCCCATAAGATGCACCTCCCATCCTATAATCTCTAAATTCTAATGGATGTGAAATCCTCATGGGGCCATTCTGGCTCCTGCGGGGAATTTTTGCTGTGGTGCTCATGTCCACATGATGATATTCCTTTCTATCGTAAAATGACAATGGTTGCATCGGTCGTAACTGGCCACTTTCAATGTTGTCTAAATTCTTATCTGACATTATATTACTAGCGGGCTGAATATTGAAATTGATGGACAGAGCTATAGACAAAATAGGCATAGGGAGAATAGAGCAATCTCATTGATTAAAATGGGAGGTCCCTATAAACTAAGGGAGAAAATGATAGATTATAACCATCGTGTCTCTCGTGGTTCTCCGTTAGTTAGTCTATAACCTACTTCCTTTGTCCATTGCAACCACTCACCCCATCAATAGAACCCCTCTATATCTGCTTTGTATTCTACATAGCTTTGCCTATCGATTTCAATAATCGGCCCGCAGTCCTTAACTTTTGCACATCATATATTTTTTCAAAATCCCCGAAGATTTTAATGGAATTCTTTTGCTTGAATTCGTTCAATTGCAGCTATATCTCTCTTTGTGTTTGGCGAGTTCTTCAAAGAAAAATGCAGTGTTTGAGGAAAGAAAGGGAGAGAGAGTAAAAGGAAATGAAAAACAAAGTATTACAGTACTGTGAGAACCTTTTCAACCTTTCTTCTGGGTCAGTCTGACCCTTTGAACTTTTTTTCGTCTAAGACGGAATTCTTGTAGGTCAAGGAGAAGGATGCTCAAAAGAGAGAAAAGCGAGAGGAAAAATAGGACGGAGGTGGTGAAATAGGAGGGAGAGGGGGTTGAGAAGGCGAAGAGATGGAAAATGGGTAGTTGGATAAAAATAACAAACAATTCCGCCGTCACTGTTACTGAGGTGGGCGCAAGCGACGCCTGCACACAGGCACAGTAGGCAAAACGCAACAAGTTATTGGCACCAGCGAGAAGTAAACAAGAAGATCGATGATGGCGAGCAGTGGCGTGGCGTGAATTGCGATATATCGATTGATATGCCATTTAAACCTATGGTAAAGAATCGATTATTAAGGTGTTCGCTGCGAACACCCTATTTATCGATCATTTTCCATAGGTTTAAATGGCATAACAATCGATATATCGCAAAGCACGCCACGCCACTGATCGATGATGGCGAGTGAGGCCGCCGGCAAATGAAGGGGGTAGGTTACATCTCTGTGCTTTCGAGGAAAACAAGCTGAGAGCCTGAAAATTAAATTTAGTCTGCGATGGGGAAATTGAATTCATTTTCAGACGAAACCCGTTTTCTTGGCCGTTTGTCGTTATGTTGAGACATATTTTTGTTGCGCTTTAAAAATGACTTGTAATACCGAGTAAAAATTTAGTTATACTAAATACAATAATTCTTGAAACATTATGTGACTAGAAACTTGTTTGTTTTAATTTTTCTAAAAGAAGACGGATAATTTTATGATTCATTTTTTTGGAAAATGATTTTATCATCTAACGTTACTTCGTAAATTGAATGAAATTAGTTTACTTTTAAATCATGTAGATAGATACAATAAATATTCTTGTAGTAGTGACGTTGTACTTAAATAAAAAGTCTTCAAAAGAAAAAGAAAAATATCATTTTGACTTAAAGCGTTGTTTCTTGTCGACAAAATTGGTTCTCTAAAAGTTATAGTCAATTTTTGAGTTAAAGGCACGCTGTTATGTTATAGTTTTTATTTTAAAAATATTAACGATAAAAAACAACGTTTTTTAAACTAAAAAAGCTGACTTTAAGCTGAATCCGCGCGGGTTTAACTCATAAAAACCTAATTTTGTCGGCAAGAAACAACGCTTTAAGTTAAAATAATATCTCAAGAAAATGTGTTTTTAGTGTGTCTCGCGGAAAAAGTTAAGGTACCACGAAATTTTTCTGGTGGCCGTGGATTTCGTTTGGTTTCATCTTACGTTCTCCTTTGAGGTGAAGACAATATTTCTTGTAATAGCAATTTTATATTCCTGAGTATTATTGTAAAGAAAAAGTATTAGTTTCTCTCACAATGACCCTGGAAAATTCTAGGTTCAAAGTTACTTTCCTAGTTGTGGTTACAATGTTATTACGAAAGCAATACTGTAAATTCAATTCGGAAAGAAGGACAGACTTGCAATTCATGAGCATCGTAAAAGACAGCAATGATTTTTTCCCTTCGTTTTACCTGAGTTTAAAGACCTGTAAATTAAGATTCTTCTGCAAATTTCGTTAAAGATTACATTAAAACAAGCCTTGATGGGGATTTTAAATTTTAAAAAGTATATCACTCCCCTCCTTCATTCAACGGGAGATTCAGATGTCCAATAATTGAACTACACCAAAAGAAAATATGTCTACGACCTATGCTTATAGTTCCTTTTAGGATAAATATGTCTAATTTCTGCAAACTTCAAGGTATCATGTACAAAATCGTGCGTGCAATATAAAGGTGAGATCAGGCTATATGGTCAAATTCATCCATCACACTGATTAATTGAACGTATTTCTGCCGAACGAAACTATGTGCATTATGACGTGAGCCCTGTTATGCATATATTCTCACGGGTCTCAGGGCTCATGTCTTCATGTACATATAGTTCCGTTTGGCAGAAATACGTCCAATTTAAGAAATCAATGGAAATATTTGACTACTGATTCATTTGTGCAGTACATACAAATGTACTTGATTTTGCAACGAGAAACCGCTATTTTTGGCTTATTAATAAAAGCTCCTCCCTGCATAAGGAAACTTACAGCACATACGTTGTTTCGAAGATAAAGCCAGAAATAGTAGTTAGTCAGTTAATTGAATAAAACGATTAGCAACTATGGCTTTTTACGACAGAGTCGAGGAGAATACATTTTTGAAGATTTAGTTGCTTTAAAAGTTTTAAAATTTCGGTAGTGACTTTGGGTTATCAGAGTTAAAAAGGCGGGCGTTTGGAGCAAGATAGTTCCTTATTGCAAAATGCAGTCCAAATGTATATCGATGGCCAAAGTGCGAAACAACATATCTCCGTTTGCGACGTTCCATACTTCACGTCATAATTTATTTTTTCTTTGAAAAACTAAAGTCACTTTAATTCCTTGAAAAATTCCTTAACATCTCTTTTTTATAAGCCTAGTATCTTAAAACAATTTCAAACCGTAAACTTGCCTTTTTTTTCCAAAAAATAAAATATGAGAGAAAATTTTAAGTCATTGCAATGGAGATACGTGGTTCGCACTTTCGCCATCAATATAAGAGATCAAATGAAGAATTCCGATGATGATTGGATTACTTTTTCCAGTGAGGAGCCACCATCTCTAGCTCTTCCATAAAAGCTCCTAACTGCATAGAGAAACCAATGGCATATGTGTTGTTCCTAAAATAAGAAAGAAATATTGGTTGCTTATTGCAAAATGTAGTAGATACAATTAAGTGTAAATATCCTCAAAAAATTCCAAGCGAGTTCTCCCCGAATTTCGAAGCCCCTTGTGCGACGAGAGCGAATTCCAATTTGTCAAAGTTGTCGGGGTCGCCTTGGCTCTCCACCAGTGCGTGAATGATCGACTATTGATATCTCCTCACTTGAAGCTATGGTAAAGAATCGATTACTGAGGTGTTCGTTGCGAATGCCCTGTTTATCGATCCTTTTCCATAAGTTTAAATGGCAGATCAATCGATATATCGCAAAGCACTGCTCTCCACTCCTGCGTCCGGCTCCGGACGACTGCGTTGTTGGCTTAAGAGCCCCACGGCTTCCCGACCTTTCTTCATTCGGTCATTATTGACGGACAAATGAGATATCAGTTTCTCATTCGATCAATACTCAAAATGCCTTCGTTTACATGGCCGACCCTTGCGAGAAAACACGCAACATTCGAGCCTCTTGGTGACGCTACAAGGATGGAGGGGAAATTTTGTTTGAACTTTCCGAACTCGATGAATTCCGTGTTTGAATGAACACTACCAAGTGAACTAAATTCGAGGATACCCTTGGTTCATAAATTGAACAATTATTGGAGGACAAAATTATCTAATCTGCTAAAATACATACGTTTGAATGGGAAATGCCGCCATATGACGTCACTAGGTGACGCATTTTCTCACTTTTAAATCTATTTTTATACTATTTCCCATAGCCGAAATAAATTATAATAAATACTGCAAAATCAGCTCTTTAGGCACTTTCAGATGAATCAATAAACAATTTGCGTGCAAATTCTCCATTTACCTAAAAGCAGTCACTACATCAAAGAGGCCATAGCAGATCTACTTGAAAAGATGTTTAGAAAAGTGGAACTTGACATTTTCTCAATAAAATCTACAACACTAGAAAAAAACACATTGAATCTAGGGTCCAGACTCTTGAAAACATCGGCAAGAAAAAATACTCTAGATTCAATCAGATTTAAGCTTAAATCAAAAGGAAATCCACTTGAATTGAGAGGCTGGGTTCTTGATTTAAGCTTAAATCCGATTGAATCAAGAGTATTTTTTCTTGCCGATGTTTTTAAGAGTCTGGACTCTAGATCCAATGTGTTTTTTTCCCCAGTGAAAGATGGCGATTTTTACAAGTTGGCAACACCGATTCCTCTTTGAATCGAATGTTTTGCATACATTCAAGTGGAGGAAAAACGGTATTTCCGACCAGGAAGAGTCACCTGTAATCGACGGAAATGGGGCGTGCTTCGAAAGTTTCCTTCCAGCTCAAGCGGCAACTATTCAAACACGGCTGTCGGCGGGTTGCATGCTCGTAATTTGAAGGCAATCTTTCCTTCAGGCATTTCAAGGCTGTCCACACACGTCAGAGAGTGTGTGAGCGCAAGGGTTGTACGGACTTTTCTTGTTCCCCCGGAGCTTCACACTATATCAATATGTATGCTGTTGAAAGATTCGTATTTCATCGCCTTGGATGACCACGCCCCTGAGTTCTGTTTCACATGAAAAAGTTCTCATTAGGGAAAATTGAGATCAAACTCGCGTGTAAACCCAAGTTCGCTTTGATGCTCGAAAAAGGGTACCTCTTTGATAACTTAAGCATGCCTTCCTTCATAAGGGCATATTTAAATTTGATATAGTATGCCTTTGTATCTTGATCTCGTTTTGAACTTTTTGAACTTTTTGAACTTCCCACGCGCGTAACAATGGTCATTTGAACGTAATTATGCTAAAAGTAACTATGTTGCACGTAAACCCTATGCACATAGTTCCTTTTCGCACAAATCGTCGTCTCCCGAACGAAGGAACTTAACTCCAATCCAAGGTTGCCGAATTGATTCAAATACAATTAATTTCTTTTACAAAAATGTGAGTGTGCAATTTTAATCAAAATTTGTCTGATTTTTGCATGAAATCGGAAGAAAAATCAGTGAAATTTTCAGTTAGAAGTGCCCAAGATTTTTCTTTTTAAAGTGCAATTTACGAAGGGAAATTTGGCAACATTTAAATGTAGTTACGTCATTCTTTCGTGAGGAAAACGACGAAAACGTCCATTTCGGAATTATTATTCCATCTTCAGGTCTTTTTCTGGGTTTCAAGGCTCGCCGCACGGTGCACCGAGTCAATCAGAGAGGTCGGACATGAAATTGTTGTCTAAAACTGCAAATGTTTATGTTTATTTAGTCACATTTTAAACTTTAAGGGGTGCTTCTTGAATTAAAGTTTACGAGAAAACCAATTAAATCGCTTGTGAAACCATAAAATTTTGTACAAACTGAGTTATAAGCGTTTGAAGTTTTTTAACTCGAGATTAAAATTGGGAAAGTTTACGAGCTCATAACTCCGATTATACAAAACTTTGAGGTTCTAAAAGTGATCTAATTTGTTTCCTCCTGAGATCTGCTGCCCGAGGCACCCCTCCAAATTGAAAAAGTGACAAAATAAAGATAAAAATTTGCAGTTTTGGTCAAGAATTTTATGCCCGACCTCTCCGATTGACTCGATCCCTTCGATTTCATACAAAATCTGAGGTTCTAAAAGTGTTTTCATTGGTTTCTTTGTGAAAATTTGCTCTTTAGGCACCCCTAGAAAATTAAAATGTGGCGAAATAAACATCAAAATATGCAGATTTAGTCAACAATTTCATGTCCGTCCACTCGAATTGACTCGATCCGTCGTGCGACGCACACTGGTCCGAGTCAACAGGACAAGTCGGACAAAATCTGGAAACTTTGAAAGTTTATATTTTCGAAAATATGGAACAAAACATTTTGAAAGTGTTTTAATTGGTTTTTTCATACAACTTCTTCTCAAAAACACCCTTTGAAATGGACCAATAGACAAGGTGCGAATTTCAGCATTCTATTACATGTTTCTCAATCAAAATTTCATGTAAAACACGATGCGCACAACGGAAATTACCGAAATCAACTCCGCACGAAGATATTTAATGATTCTTGATGCGTGAATTATTGAAACCACCCGCTCATGAAAACTCAATGCTCTACGTGATTCACATTGCGCGCTAAACGTTTATCATGACAGTCTCTGCGATATAAAAATCCGGCAACCTCAATCTTGACGCTTTGGCTCAGCTACAGCAAATTGCTTATAGATCGTATTCGATACATCAAACGGGTGAGATTGTATCGATATCGATTGGTTCAAAACATAAACATAGCCTCAAAAGTAAATTCAGAAATCTGAGAGAACGGATCTTTTGAAACAGATTTTTTATTCTTTTGAGTACCAAATGTCAAAGCAAAGTGAAATTGTCAGGAAATTTCGCATTTTCAGCTTTTCCAATTAAAATCCTTACAGTTTGGTTCGAGGTTATGTTCTATTGTTTTGGACCAAACGATACATCGAACCGTTATCGAATACGGTCTATAGTTTGAACAACACATGGAGGGAAAATGAACATTGCTCGATTGAGAGGCTTGCTGAAACCGTTGTAGTGGGCGATTTGACTCACGTAGAGCTTTGAGTTTCTTGTGAGCGGGCAGTTCAAATCCGCGTAACCAATGTGAAATAAAAACGTTAATATCTTCGTTAGGAGTTGGTTTCAGTAATTTTCGTTGTGTGAATCGCGTTCTACGTGAAATTCTGGTTAAGAAACATGTATCAGAATGCTTCAATTAGTGCCTTCTCTAGTGGTCCATTGGTTTTGTCGTAAAATTTCCTCTCAGAAACACCCCTTGAAATTGAACTTGTGACGAAATAGACCTCAAAATTTGAAATTTTAGCCGAAAATTCCATGTCCGACCCCTCAAATTGACTCTATCCGTTGTGCGGCGTGCCGGAAGTCGCGGGCGAGGAGGCGAGTGAATCGGAGGCGGAAACGGGGAACGGGAATATGGACCGGGGAACGGGAATATGGACCGGGGAATGGGAAATATGGACCGCGGAATGGGAAATATGGACCGCGGAGTGGGTCCCGGTCCCGGGTGGTCATCAATAAAGTTACCTTGCGGCTTGACACTGACACCCCGAGACGCGCCGCGCCGCGCCGGCCAGCGCAGCGACCGCAGCGCAGCGTCCTGGCGCCTCCTCCCCGCGAAGCGCCGGACCCCCTCCCCCCTCCCCCCTCCCCTCGGTTCGTAAACTCTCTCGGGAATTCGCTCGAAGACGAGGATACGAAGTAAAATAAAGGGAGGCAATGCGGCGTCTTCAAGTCCGGAGCGAAGGCCTGTTCCGAGCACTCAGTCACAGTTTGTTGACTGCAACCAGATATGAACTTTGTTACTCTTAAAAACCCTTATAAAATCAACCATTAATTGAAAACCAAAATTCATACTCAAAAATCCGCGGTTATTAATTTCATTCAGAAAAAAAAGAAAAAGAAAGTTCCATTTACGAATAGAAACAGCTTTATGCAACGATATCCAACATCCAACAAGCCAACATCATAAGTCACTAACTTTACTGGATGCAACTATTCGCGTTCCTGAGATGCCCGTGTTGCCGACGAAACAATTGAAGGGGTTTTGCCTCTTTTGTTTTTGTTTTTACCCTCATAGCGACTCGTTCCTTCGTGACGCCAGAAACATTAGCCAAGTCACTACCTCGACTAGCGCTTGGATGCAACTTTCCGTGCGTTCAAGAGCTGCCCGTGTTGCCTAAACAAAAGTTGAAGGCGTTTTGCCCTCACAGGGACCCGCATTTGTGTGACGCACGCGCTAACAAGTCCCAGTCGAGATAATGCTTAAAATCGATCATTAAATCTATCAATTTTTTTAAAGTCAAAACAGCGCCGCTGCAAGTCAATAAGAGCCTAGGTAAAATGAACAATCGCTCTCTATAAGCCAGTTTTTTTTTACTAGGAACGCACAAGATGTAAATGAATTACAACAATTTTACGATTCACTCGCACAAAATTGTTATTTCTTTGGATGTATTTCGGCGGCTTTGCACTTATCATCGCCCACGACCCAGCAAACGCTGGCAAACGCAGTAGACGAGAGTAGACCCCCGAAACGCGTCTTGAAATAATAAATTTGCGTATAAGTGAATCTCGTTAAAACTTTGTTATTAGACACTCTCTTCTCCTTCTTTTTCGTGTTAACCAGAATTCATTTATCTGATCCCAGATCATGCAGATTTTTTCTCTAATGTTACACTTGTGTTTCTTCTTTACTTTGATTGAAGGTGTGGTCAAGTGCGGTTGGCCGAGGCGTATTAGTGCTATTTTTCACCACTTTAGTCTCGGTTCCTACGTTCTACACTGAAAGTAAAATTTCTTGAGATATTATTTTGTCTGACAGCGTCGTTTTACGCCGACGAAATTCGGTTTCTTTAGTCGAATCTTTGTGGATTAAACTTAAAGTCAGTTTTTTTGGTTAAAGAAACGGCTACCGTTTCTTTAATTCAAACTTATCGATAACATTACGACGCTTTTTTTGACTCAAAAAAACTTTTAAAAAAAAAACTCAAAAAAGCTCAAACAACTTTTTTCGGAAAGAAACGACGCTCTAAATCAAAAGATCTCAAGAACAACTATTTCTAGTGTACCTCTTTTTATTGTAATGCTACCTCAATGGAGATGTTGCGTGTGTGAGGAATTTGCGACTTGACTTTTAATTATTATGTAAAAGTTCGCGAGAAACACGATGGTGCCACTGGTTTTCTCTGAAATCAACTCTCAAGCTCAAAAAAAGCTCTCAAGTTGAGGCCAAAATGGAGGGTATCCCACGCTATCCTGAGAGTCCACCTCTACATCAAGGCAAACTCTCCATGCAAAGATACGGAGCATACACATTTGAAAGGGCTGCCACTTTATTTGGGGACTCTAAAACTGAAAAAACGGCATCACTGCTAATGTATTTGCTCCCTATCTTTGCATGGAGAGTTGGTCTTGATGTAGAGGTGGACTCTCAGGATAGCGTGGGGTATCCCCTCCATTTTAGCCTCAACTTGAGAGCTTTTTTTGAGCTTGGGAGTTGATTTCAGAGAAAACCAGTGGCACCATCGTGTTTCTCGCGAACTTTTACATTAGAATCAACAGTCAAATCCCAAATTCCTCACACATGCAACATTTCCATTCGTCGGCCTCGTGACATAAGGACGCAACTACGCTCTGCAATGGACCCTGTCTTCCATACAATTCAACTCTTTTCCGGGCTCATCTCAATGTGTAGTTACGCCTATATGTCAGCCAAGCGACGAATTGTCCCCCGAGAGGCTTTTGCTCTTGATATGATCTATAACAACATAAAACAAGTGGCACCATCGTGTTTTTCGTGAACTTTTACATAAGCATCAACAGTGGAATCGCAAATTCCTCACGCAAGCAACATCTCCATTTTCCTCCGGAGGTGCATGGGCGGAAAATCCGGAAAACCCGGCGAGCGCGGCAACCGCGCGAAAACAAATAAAGATTGCATAATAATATCGGACGAAGGTAAATGATAGTGGGCACATGGCAGAGAGTACATGGGACATGGCACAGGGGCACCCTCTCCCGCGAGCAATAGTAATAGTAGAGTAATAGACTTTCACTCCATTTGACTCACTCACGCGGGGGCATTATTCGTGCGATTGCAAACGTAAACGCGGACCGCCCGCAACCCGCCCGTGTCAGTGCCAGTGCAGTGGAAAACGCATCCAGTGATACCTTTAGTTTGTGCAGTCATCCCTTTTCGCCATGTGGAAACTGGTAAGACACCCCTTTTGTCCCCCATAATACTCCCGTCATAGCCAAGAGCGCATAAGTGTCGAATTTTCCAAATCGAGTTTCCGTCAAAATTCGTCTAAACTCGTTCGGGTGAAATCATTGGAATTCCTAAAGCAGTGAAATTCATCTTAATTGTATAAGAACGAGACACATGAAAAAGTCGCGAGTGCGCAAAAAATGACGTACTTTTCGGCAAGACACACTAAAAAAAAAATCTCCGTGTGCTTACTAAGAAAAGGGTAAAATTACCAAGAATTCAGGGTTCTATTTGATCCTAGATGTTTCTTGGTAAAATTACCATTTATGGAATCGGTATTTTACCGAGAAATCTCGGTAAAATTATTGGACTTTCTCGGTAATTTTACTAGACCTTGGTAAAAACGCCAATATTTTTTATCGACCGTGGTAGAATTACCGAGATAAAATGGCAAAGTTACCGGGAATTAATTACCAATAAAAGTGGTATTCTTACCTGAAAAAAACAGTAAAAATACCGGTTTTTAGGTAAACCTACCAGTCTATCTTGGTAAAATTACCAATAATTGGTAAAAAAAGTGAGATGGTAAAGGTACCAACGGACGTTGGTAAAAACGCCGAGAATTTGTTTCAGTACACCCCTTTTGTCCCCCATAATACTGCCGTCACAGCGAAGAGCGCAGTAAGTGTCAAATTTTCGAAATCGAGTTTCCTTCGAAATTCGTCTGAACTCTTTCCGATGAAATCTTTGAAATTCCTAAAACAGCGAAATTCATCCTGATTGTACAAGATCGAGACACATGAAAAGTCGTAAGTGCGCAAAAAATGACGTACTTTTCGGCAAGACAGTAGTAAGTGACAATATTCCTCCAGAGAGCCAATGAAAACTGCTTTCAAGTGAAAAGCCTCTGCTGCGAATTTCTAACCTGAAAATGCGTTTGTTGTGTGTCCAAAACGCAACCACGAAAGCATGCAAAAGATAGCACTTACGGCTGTCTTGCCTAACAATAACCTAACATGAAAATGAAAAATGCCCTTTTTATATGTATGTGATTGAAATAAAATCAGTCGATTTTTTATCACCCAAACGAACTCTGGGAGCATTCTTTCGGACGATCAGTCCCAAATTGACAAAAGACAGAGGCTTCTTTCAATAGAGTTTTCTAATCAGAAGCTTCTGAGCCCATTTTCTGGAAACTTCATTTTTGCACTTACTGCTCTCTTCGCTATCACGGCAGAATAGACCCAGCGCCCATCATTTGTTACTATGTAGATTGCAAAATGACCGTTTCGGGATTTTGGACGATTAGGTGGGTGTAGGAATAGAGCTTAAGTTAAATTAAATCGTTAAATTCATAAATGGCATTGCTTTGGGTTGATTTTAAGGGGGAAAAGTGCATTATGTTGAAAAAAAACTACTCGAGTCGATGGGTGCATATTGTTCAGCTACCATAAAGGAGCTGACAGAAAGCGACTTGAATCTCTTTCTTTCTGTCCCTGTGATATAAGCACTTGAGCGTGAAAAAAGAGCGGATTGGGAAATTGAACGAGCAGACACGCGCGGAAATATCCTATCAGATAAAGTGAATTGCTCAGTTTAAAACGACCCTAATCCGATGAGGAAAAAGTGTTAAGAAATGGGAAAATTTTTTGGAGCCGATGTTCTTAAATTTTTTGAAGTCGATGATTTTCAAAGATATAAATGAAAAGTTAGTACATGTTGTTCGGCTATCCTTTGAGAACTTAAGGGTTTCGTTTGGGTCGATTTTGTGTGAAAAAGCACCAAAAAAGAGATTTATGTCGATGATTTTTAATGATTTAAACATATTTTTGGTGCGTGCTGTTCGACAATAGTAATGTTTCGGAGAAGAAGTATTTTCAAAGTTGCTTATTTTCCATCTTGGAGGTATTAGCACTTAATCGTGAAAAATGGGCAACTTCGGAAATTGGACGATCAGACAAGTGTGGGGATATCATACCGGGAAATTGAATCGATCAGATTAAAAAAAAAAAAAAAAACAGAATTCGAGGAGAAAAAAGTGCTTAAAACGGAAAAACTTTTTGGAACCGATGCTCTTTAATTATTTGAAAATACATTTGGTGGGTGTTGTTTAGCTAGCTTAGAGAAACTAACAGGGAGTGATTCCGAAGTGTTTGCTTTTTTCGTCTTGGAGATATAAGCCGCTGATATCTCGACTGATGAATCGTCCTCGGACTAAACTCAGTGATTTTTAAATTTTTTTAAATTAAATTAGCATATAAAGAAAACAAATAAAAGTTGCGTGTGACCTAAGAAATCATTTTTCCGCGATAAACTTTTTTTTCTTTTTAGAAATTATTGAACTTGTCATTGTCTCCCTGTCACAATCCAGATCGGGATTGTTTTCCTCTGCAAATATGTCGCATCATTTTACGGGGAGAATGCCATAAAAATCCCTCCAATACCCATGCCTGCTCTTATGCCTTGAATCAAAAAGTTTATAGATACTGTCCATCAATATTTTATTCTCATCGTTCATAGCTGATATAGTAAAGATTATGAAAACAAGAAGAAACATCCAACATGAATATGTTGGAAAAGCGTGCCGAAGAACTGAAATCTAGTGTGTGCACTATTTCCATTTCAACGAGATGTGTATAAATTAGTACTCTCTGCAAATTGGGGAGGAATTATTGATTTGATACCGTTGAATGTAAATACATTTTATTGAATAAAGAAAGTAACATAATTATATTGGATGAACAAAGAAAATAACATCATAAATCATTTAACTGAATTGGTTCATTCAGAATTTCAAATTAAAGTTTGGAAATTGTTCAGTTTGTTGCGTCATGTTGGAGATTGCTCAGTTTGCAGCAGCAGAGTATGGAGTTTACTCTGTTTAATGAGTCAAACTTTGTCTTTTCTCTTTTCTTCGATTGATTTGTATTAAAATGAGACTTTAAGGTATCTTTTCTGGAAATAAAAAAAAAAAAAAAAAAAAAAAAAAAAAAAAAAAAAAAAAAAAAAAAAAAAAAATGCAACTTACACTCAGAGAATCAACAAGGGAACCTAACCTCCAAAACTCTGCCTTCCAATTGGTCGAATTGGAGATTGCTCACTTCGCTGCAGTTGTAACTATGGATATGCAGCCAACTTGGGTTTAACCGCTTTTGAAAAGACGCTGATTCGCTAAATAGTTATGGCGGCATTTAAACTTCTAATTTAAATCCTCCGAGCGTAGAAAAGCTTATTTGACGTACCTATGAAAGAAAATAATACGGTTTCCACGGGAAAATGTTCTCAAGGGTTTCCAGTAACAGGATAATTCGGTTTCTCGATGAATGACCTTCAGGGCTTGACACTATAACGGTTCAAAAACGGAAGAACGGATCCGACGGAAAAAAAATTCGGACCGCCCCTTGAAAAGCATTGGTCGATCGGTGTGCTGTACTACAGTACATCCGAGTGATTTCAAAAAGCGAGCCCTATAGGCACGCTTAAAAAGAGAGAAAAAAAATCCATTATTTTCAGTGAAAATCCTGAATGTGTCAATTTCCTCTCTCGAACTTTCCTCCTATCCAATGATGCCCCCTTTCTCGTGTCTGTGACGTGAATACAATTTACGCATTAAAAAGAAAAAAAAGAGAGAAAAAATCTGGACTTGTAGTGGTGTAAATGACCGAAGTTGCTGAGGCACTACTATGAAATAAACAAATTCTATACTTCTTTCAACCAAGAATTCAAAATTTCCACAGCTGAGCATTTTTTAAGAACGCTCTCACACACTTTTGAACACTTTTCAACGCAGTAGTGCAAGTCGTATTTTTTGCCCGACCATCAAGGAAAGCTGTGAATGAAAGTGATTGTTTGAAAATTCAGCGAAGTGCCGAGAAAATTAGACTGTGGCAAAACGTGACCGACTTACGCCGCAAATTCCGTGTTTCAGTTAGTTGTCTTTTATTTGCCGCGTAATTGTTTTGTCTCCGCCTTTCAGGTCTGTATAAACCTCAGACTTGAATGCCCAGAAAACATTCGAAACAAACGTGGATTCTTTGAATAGAATAAATGGAAGAATCAAACTCTGAGCATTCACGCGATTTAATTAAAAACTCATTGTTACGGTGCCACAATACGACGACGGCGTGTTTTTTTTTAATTTCAGAATTGGAACAAGACGTGTCAGTACACCCAGTTAAAGGTGTTTAGGCCAGGAAAATAATTATGGCGTTAAAATATTTTCCAAAACTTCGACTTGAATCAACCTCAGTACTGCCGTGCTGAGGAAAAACGCCGTAAGAACCTTCGTTTGTTGCCAAATTTCCTTTGACTATATACGAATTTTCAGGAACACTTATGAATATTTTTCGTTCAATTTTTCAGAAGATTTTCTTCGTAATGTGATTTAAACTACCTAAAAATTTCAGGAGAAAATATTTATAACCCTCCTCAAAAATTAACATTTAATTGGAGGAAATTTGGCAACTCTCGAATGTTCATACGGCGTTTTTCCTCGGCGCGGTAGAGTAGCTGGTCGTTTCCCCCACGAAAGAACGTAACTAAATTTCACGTTGCCAAATTTTCCCTCGAAAATTGCATTTTTACCAGGAGAATCTGGAAATTTCCATCTAAAAATTTCACCAACTTTTTCTCTGATCTCGTACAAAAATTACACAAATTTTGGACAAAAATTGCGAAGGTACGTTTTTGTGAAAAATTGTATTGTTTGAGTTAAATTTTGCAACGTTAGAATGAGTTGCGTTCTTTTGTTGGCGAGACGACAAGTTTACATAATTTGCAGGCCTCGGGAGACATTTAATTTTTTAGTGAGTGAAAGATAACGAAAAGGTTGGTTTTTTTCGATCGCGAACGGCTCATATAATATTGACTTGACAGTGACATTCAGTTAGTCCCACGCGATTAAAAGAGTCATTTTTTAGAGAAAAGTAAAGGTCGGTTGTGCTAACGCCAGAAGCATTCTACGATGGTTGCATATTGTTAATTTGCTAAACTTTATAAGATCCATCTAGTTTCTAACTCAAACATTATCGATTCTGTCACCATTTGAAGAATCGAATGGATGATGTTATTCATTGTGTACTTACCAGTAACTGCATAACACAGATTCTTCCTGGGTTAATAATCGGCCGTTCCGCCGCGGATGAAACGCCTTCATTTTCGTGCTTATGCAACACGGACATCCGTGGTGCTCGAATAGTTGCATGCAGGCGTTATAATGAAATTCGTTTAGTGTTCGTCGCATGCGATACCTACAAACTAAGGACGCTTTGTTTGCCTCTTTTAAACCGGCTGTTTTGCCTTGGGGGAAAATGAAAAAGGCCTCAATCATGCAGTTAAAATGGACCGCGTTTAGCAGAAAGAAATCAAACCACACTTGGTATTGCCAAATTTAATTGGGCAGCTTTTTTTTACGTAAACGCGGTTTCGCGAATTTTTGTGAAAATTTCAGTGAGTTTTCTGAATAGTACGGGGCGAATTCCTCATGATTTTAAGAAGTGTACACAAACGCCCTCTTGTAGTAAATGACAATGCCCAGTTCAATTCGGCAATAGCTGATGTGGCTTGGGTCCTTTCTGTTAAACGTGGTCCAAATTTAATTCGTCGGTTTTCAATAATCCAAACTATTGCTCAGTCTTTTAAATTATTGGTAGCACTTTAACAAAAAATGGAAGCGTCTTTCAATCAAAGCTACTCGGACGCGAATACGTTCATTTTCTCAAAACTTTATTTTGGCACTTACACTTATTCTTCGGTCACACAAACGTACCTATAGTGCTCTCAGGCCGAATTGGTGAGTTTGGTCAGTTGACCAACTCCTCAGTTTAGTAGGCCCGCTGAACCCAAGGTTGTCAGGTTAAGCTATTAAATTGAGATATTTTGCCGTGCTAAGGAAAAACGCCGTAAGAACATTAGAGAGTTGCCAAAATTTCCATTGATAAAACATTATTTTTAACGGCATTCAAGCTCATTTTTCTTTGATTTTTCTGACATTTCAGATTAAATTGCGTACAAAATCGTCTGAAAATTTTGTGAGAAAATATTCACAATTTTTCCAGTAAATGCGGTTTTTATCGAAGGAAACATGACAACGTCTGAAGGCTCATACGGCGTTCTTCCCTAGCACGGCAGTATTGTACATTGGTTCGAATTTCGAAATTGTGCTGCTTTGTCGGCACAATCTTGCAACAATGGCCGAGCCTCTGCAGTGCGTATAGTGGAGTTCGTATTCAGCACGGATGTGGACATTACGCGCTTCATTGCTCTCCGTCCATAACAAAAATAAACGGCGTTGTCGTAATTATGGTTTTACACAAAATATATAACGGTCAAATTGTGGAGATAGGAGTAGTCTGAGCAATGGGATCATGAGAGTTCACCTTCATAACCCGAAAGAGCCTGTATGTCAAATATGTGCCCCTTCTTGGAGGAACACAAGGGTTTTGTTCAAAAAGTTGGAATCGTCATATGGATAACACTTTGCAATAAGGAACCACTATCTCTGGCTCTCCTGTAAAAACACCTTTCTGCATAGGGAAACCGATGGCATTTACGTTGTTTCTTTAATGAGCCAGAAATTGTGGTTCCTTATTGCAAAATGTGGTCCATATTGTCATAATGTAAATAAATCTGCGGGCTGATCGTCAGATTTGATAGGCAAAGCTATAGACACAGATAGCACAGGAATAGATAGCATAGAAAAAATAGCGTAGGGAGTCAATCTTAGCAATCCTATTGGTTGAAATAGGTGGTTTTTATAGACCGTGACAGTGAATATTTATAAAAATAACGTATATAATTATTAATAATATAATATTATTAAATATATAATTTAGATATAAATCATTACTAATGTCAGTATATATTAGTAAGAAAGGGGAGGGATAGAATAATATAGTAAATAATATTTAAAGTGCTGTACTGTGACTGCGTGGTTTTATATAATGATGGACTAACTGTAAGCTCTCTCAAGGGGTTGGTTGCCATTATAGTCTATTCCCTATCCTCTTTGTCCATTGCAACCACCCACTCTTACCGACAGAATCCCTTTATATCCCTTTTGTCTTCTTTGTCTATCAATTTCAACAATGAGCCCGCTGGTGCGCTGATGTTCCTGAGAGTTATTTGCTCACTTTACACCTCCAACCTACGAAAACGATATTTCTCACCATCTAGAATAGTGGCGTAGCGTGCTTTGCGATACATCGATTGCTCATTCTTTCGAACCTATGGAAAAGGATCGATTAACAGGGTGCTCGCAATAAGCACCTTAATAATCGATTTTCTACCATAGCTTCAAACGGAAAAATATCGATGTCCGATCATTCTTGTCTCGCCACTGGCCTAGAATGTACTTCTCTGCCTCACTTTGGCTTTTAAGTCATTTTTCAGTCATCGTTGGACTAAAACAATTACGCCTGTCTGAAGAGACTTTAATTCGTCGTTCCCTAGACGAAGAACGTAACTACAAATCAATGTTGCCAAATTTCCCTTCGTAAATTGCATTTAAACCAGAAACATCTTGGGCATTCCTAAGTGAAAATTTCTTTGATTATTCTTCCGATTTCATGCGAAAATCAGACAAATTTGGTTAAAAATTGCCCACTTACATTTTTGTAAAATAAATTAATTGTTGGAGTCAATTTGGCAACCTTGGATTGGGGTTACGTCCCTTCGTACGGGAGACGACGAATTGACAACAAACGCCTTTTGGTGTGAGGTTTTCCTCATAGAAACTCCGAATTAATAATTAAAATTTGCTGCGATAAAGTCAAGCTAACCGCTTCCTGTTTATAAATCTTTCCGCGGGAAGAAAAGCTGTTTCCGGAGACAAATGAAAGTATGAGAATGGGTGTCAACGTAACGCACAAATCGTCGCTGCTCTTGCGCACAGTGGATCGAGTCAATTAGAGAGGTCGGACATGAGATTTTTTACCAAAACTGCAAATTTTGATGTTTATTTCGTCACATTTTAAACTTTAAGGGGTGTGCCTGGAAGAAAATTTCACGAGGAAACCGATGGAACCACTTAAAGAACCTTAGAGTTGTGTAGAAACGGAGTTTTAAGCGTTTTTCCAAATTTTGTCCAACCTCACCTATTGACTCGATCCATTGTAAGGCGTAAGGGCGTATCTTGATTTCCACGTGAGCCCTAATCTCCATATAACTCCATGCTTTTCAGGGCTCACGTGGAACGCCCATACGTCAGATGAGCGACGGAATAGCATAGCGCGGGTGTCAGGTGCCGTATGCCATGGAATTGTCATGTTTCATAGTAAAATCGTCCTTTTTACATTAAATTAATGGGAAGAGAGGTGATTTTTCGAGACCACTTGACGGCTGAGATGTTAAAAGCACGAGCAGCTGCGGTTTGAGATCATTAGCCCATGGGTATCACGTCGTCGCAAAATGAACAATATCATACGTACCACCATGTTATCTCACCAAACATGACTAAATCCATTAGTTTAAGTTGGCATTGTGGACAGGAAGCCGTGCATCGACTAAAAAAATCCTCTGAAGGTACGAGAGTTAGTTGACAGCTTCACAAATTTTGTAGCTAAACATTCTGGGCTCATTTTTAAGAGGATCGAACAACTAGTTTCACTCGCAAAATTTAAAGAATTGGTACAATTTTTCAAGAAACTTTTTAAGGAAACATATACCAAGGAATAATTTGTGACGGAAACAGCAAATGCAAGAGTCACTGGGCTAATTATTGAAATTGATGGACATATGTTAAACTTTCATAAATTTTCACTTACTCTTGCGTAAATGATAGGTTACTCTATTCAACTGAATTTTAATAATCTCAGAGGTGCAAAAATATCTAAAAAAATTGTATTTCCTCCCAAAAAACAGTAAATAAAGATCCATAACCACTGGTTCAAAACTCCAGAGAAGAAACCAACGTTTTAGTTGTTTTTTCTACCTCAGCGTTCAAGTCTCCAAGAAAAAGTGCATTGCCATAAGGTTGTAAATGCTCATAAGCTGCGTTTGACAAAGATTGCATCGATGTCACATTAACTAGTGTGAATTTCTCGCTGAAATACTCCTCCGCGCTGGGACGGCGTGAAATCATCATGCAACTTTATACAGCAGCTATGCACTAAAAAAAAATTCTCGGCGTTTTTACCAAAGTCCGTTGCTACCTTTACCATCTCACTTTTTTCACCAATTTTTGGTAATTTTACCAAGAAAAACTGGTAAGCCTACCTAAAAACCGGTATTTTTACTGTTTTTTTTTCAGGCAAGAATACCACTTTTATTGGTAATCAATTCCCGGTAACTTTACCATTTTATCTCGGTAATTCTACCACAGTCGATAAACAATATTGGCGTTTTTACCAAGGTCCAGTAAAATTACCGAGAGAGTTCAATAATTTTACCGAGATTTCTCGGTAAAATTACCGATTCCATAAATGGTAATTTTACCAAGAAAAAACTGGGATCAAATAGAACCCTGAATTCTTGGTAATTTTACCCTTTTCTTAGTAAACACACCGAGATTTTTTTTTCAGTGCGAAACGATTCTTACCACTGCTCTGAGTGATAGCGAGCTCTCTTTCATCGCTCTCATGGTCAATGGTCATTCACAGCCGAAGACCTGTCTGGCAGGGAAAGGAAGTGCGGGCTGTGGGCGGGGCCTCGATTCATTCATTCGAAATCGGAATTTTGTTTTCATCACATTCACGCGGCGCCTGGTCAGCTGTCCATTGCTTTGCAGACGATGCAACCGTTTTCACGCTAATTTGGCTGATTTCGCTGATTTGGCTGGTCTGGCTGCTCAAAAAAAATCACCGTGGAATAACATTGCTCGGATTTTCATGCGTGAATTAGAGGTCTTTATCTCTTCTGCAGGGTCATTTTATTGTCCAGTTTCCACTGCTCCCCTTCTTTGTCTGCTGATGAATTGGATTGCATTTTGCAAAAAGGAAACAAGAGCATTCAGATTGTGCAACTTTTTTACCTCGCAAATATAAACTGATCATCTAAACAGTATATTTCTTTACTCCCAAAAACCGTGAATTCAAGACGGGAATTATATTAGTAAATTTAACTTTTGGCACGATTTCAGTAATTTTTGGCAAACAATGTGAGTTGCACAATCCTACCAACATTGGATAAAGCTCTTGGTTTTTTTTGCAAAATGAAATCCAATTGGACTACATTTTGCAATTGGGAACTATAAATTCTGGCCCGATTTAAAAACAACGTATGTGTCATTAGTTTCCCTATGCACATAAGTGTTTTTTCAAATGACCCAGAATTTATAGTTCCAAATTGCAAAATGCAGTCCAATTCATTCTCAAGCGAATTTATTTATCAACATTCTAGGTTTGGTTCCTTATGTTTTTTCCTGCTCTTCACATTTTGTGTTTTCTATTAGGTTTGGCTTTCCTTTCTGGTTGGCTTTTGTTTCTTTGGGCTGATTTCACTTTAATAGTAAGTGTTTTTCCCACCTAGTTCCCTCGGGTACTCCTCTTATTCTAATCTGTTTTATAGTATTAATTGAACGTATTTCTATCAAACGGAACTATGTGCATTATGACGTGAGCCCTGTTATTCACATATTCTTATGGGTCTCAGGGCTCATGTCTGAATGCACATAGTTCTGTTTGATAGAAATACGTCCAATTGAGACTGTAAGAAGGTTAATTCGGCCTTGATCTTTAATTATTCGACTGACGATTTATTCTCTCGCTGAATCGAAGAACTAAAAGGTGTATTCCGAGCAGTCACCGTTCAGTTAGACATTAGAAACGTCTTCTAAACTTATCGCATTTGATCGTTTCATCTCCAGATAATGCCATTTTAGCTCTCGGGAGGTCACTGTCGTCCGGTGGCCTAATCTGCGTGAATATTGGAAGCATACCGCCTCTTCGGAGAAATTCGGAAGTGAATAACTAGTTTTGGGAAATGACATCTTATTTGACATCTCACGGAGAAAAATACCTCGTGCGTGGGACCCGAAGTTTAGGTCATATGGATTTCTGAAGTTTTCAGATTGAGCATTTGAACACTTCAGGTCTAGCTGTCGAGGTTCGGATCACACATCTGAAACTTCAGATCTTACATCTGAAGTACCTCAAATGTGAGAATCGAAGTTCTTCGGATGTGAAAATCGAAGTACTTCAGATGTAAGAACTGAAGTTTCAGATGTGTGATCCAAACCTCAGCAGCTGGACCTTAAGTGTTCGGATGCTCAATCCGAAAACTTGAGAGATCCATATGACCTAAACTTTGGGTCCCACGCACGAAGTTTTTTTCTCCGTGCATGACCGAACAGGTTGTCTGGTGGCTATGTAAACAGGATAACGGAAGAAGATGCTTGAATGGGTCCCTCCTGGGAGGAGACGAAGGGGGCGCCCATTGAGAGAGTGACGACATGGGGCTTTAGAGGAAATGGTGGAGTGCCAAGGCCAACTCCCGGAAGGGCTTTGGAAGGATAAGGGACTTTGGCGGCTGGGTGTCGCAGAGCGCAAAAAAGCACTATGAAAGCGATTTATATGCATGTAATAACTAGTTTTGTATCATTCACGTCTGATCACTCATATAAACTGACATTTAATGTAAAATAGAGCTATACAGGGTGATCCAAAAGTCCCTTCCACCCCCTCTAACTTTTTCCCTAATTGAGGTAAAGATTTGAAACTTGGGGGATATTCCTAGGTCAAAGGGAGCTACTTTTTGGCCCCCCTAAAATTTTCAGGGGGGCCTCCCTTGGGGGGGCAACGGCCCCCAACTTTAAATTTTCAAATGGGAAGACCCCCTTTGTGATAGCTCGTTCGAAAGAGCATAAAAAAAGAAAACTTTTCGCGCAAACCCGAAGTCAATATCTCAAACCGTTTCAAAATGGCGGCCGGTTAAAGTTCAAAATGGCCGAAAATTCACACCCGTTATTTGTTGATGGATTTGCGCGAAAATCGGTATGTAGGGGTATTTTGACACGAGAAAAACGAATTTGACGTTAGATTTTCAAAAAAAACCAAAATTTCCAAAATGGCCGCCGGTTAAAGTTCAAAATGACCAAAAATTGATTTTTTTATAAATCTAAGTTCAAATGTGTTTATCTTATGCCAAAATACTCTCAAATTCCAAGTTTTAGGCAAATCTATCAGCAAAAAACCGAGGTGAAAATTTTCGGCCATTTTAAACTTTAACCGGCGGTCATTTTGGAAATTTTGGTTTTTTTGAAAATCTAACGTCAAATTCGTTTTTCTCGTGTCAAAATACCCCTACCAACCGATTTTCGCGCAAATCCATCAACAAATAACCGGTGTGAATTTTCGGCCATTTTGAACTTTAACCGGCCGCCATTTTGAAACAGTTTGAGATATTGACTTCGGGTTTGCGCGAGAAGTTTTCTTTTTTTATGCTCTTTCGAACGAGCTATCACAAAGGGGGTCTTCCCATTTGAAAATTAAAAGTTGGGGGCCGTTGCCCCCCCAAGGGGGCCCCCCTGAAAATTTTAGGGGGGCCAAAAAGTAGCTCCCTTTGACCTAGGAATATCCCCCAAGTTTCAAATCTTTACCTCAATTAGGTAAAAAGTTAGAGGGGGTGGAAGGGACTTTTGGATCACCCTGTATAAACATACACAGAAATGAATTAATTTAAGCTCCTATGGAGTCGAGTGGTGAGGATTGAATGATCGATTATCGATATTTCCCCATTTGAAGCTGTGATAAAGAATCGACTATTGAGGTGTTTGGTGCGAACACTCTGTACATCGATCCTTTCAGCTTTCCATTCCTTTTTCGATATTAGCATAAGCTTTTAAATCCACCCTAATTTTTAAGCGTAGCAAGGTCCGTAGAATTCCGCCATCGATAGAAATTCGAGATGGTTAAATGGTACTTTTCCCAATCAGAATAAATCTGGAATCAATCGAAAAATGTATTGCGAGAAAACAAGAAAAGTTCAATCACTTTCCCTTGTAGTTCGGCTCATCGGGGATTTCAGTCCCTCTCGTAGTTGTTTATTTTCTCTCGTCTGCAACCCGTCGACTGAGAAATTGACTGGGAGACTATAGAAACTGCACAAAGATTTGAAAATTAATTTTTCCCCTCAGCTTTTTCGTCGAAGCGAAACTGTTTACCTGCTTTTATCGGTTAAAGCTCTCCGAATGCCGCTTCTTTCATTAAGAATTCCTTTTAATTTCGGATTGCGGGAGGTCGGTTTTCAAATGCATTCGCGAGGGCTTTTATTTGCTGCATGGAGTAAGTCTGATTTTCTATGATTATTCACCAGAAGACGGGACAGCATTAGTCGACGGGAGGAAATAGCGAGACCTCCCTTAAAGCTCAACCTTTGTATACAATTAAGAAGGTCAAAAAATAGATTAATAGTTTCGTTTGTGGTGTTCGAAATTTTTGCAATGCATCAGACTTAAGGATTAAGTGGCGCGATGATTGCAATCGATCCTTCGTTCTCTAAATAGTGCACTGGAAAAAAACACATTGGATCTAGAGTCCAGACTCTTAAAAACATCGACAAGAAAAAATACTCTGGATTCAATCAGATTTAAGCTTAAATCAAGAACCAAGCCTCTTAATTTGAGCGGATTTCCTTTTGATTTAAGCTTCAATCTGATTGAATCAAGAGTCCTTTTTCTTGTCAATGTTTTCAAGAGTCTGGACTCTAGAACCAATGTGTTTTTTTTTCCAGTGTACGCCGAGAAGAATTATCATTTGAGTGTTTAAAAGTAGCAGGTTGACCATTGCTTTTAGTAGATCTGTTGTCTCCGTTTAGTTATAGTGTGCTGAATACACATAATTTATCTGTCTATTATTTTTTAGGCCAAATACGAACATTATTTTTTAACCGTGTTAATCCATATCATTTCTCATAGCCGAACACTCCGAGTAGCCATTGTCCAGTCTACAAAATCAGCGAATTAAGTAAGCGGGAACTGGTCAAAGTTTGGTATCCATGCGAAGATTTTTTTAACCCACCCAATGATAAAAAAGAAAAAGAAGAAGAAAAAGGGCAAAAGAAGAAGAAAAAAAGACAAAGAAAAAAGAAGTTTATCATGCATCAAATTTTTTATCTAAAAGGATTTTCGTAAAGCGAATAGGCCTTGAAATATTTTTCAAAAACCTTATCATCGCGTAGATATATACAGGGTGATCCAAAAGTCCCTTCCACCCCCTCTAACTTTTTACCTAATTGAGGTAAAGATTTGAAACTTGGGGGATGTTCCTAGGTCAAAGGGAGCTATTTTTTGGCCCCCCTAAAATTTTCAGGGGGGCCCCCCTTGGGGGGCAATGGACCCCAACTTTTAATTTTCAAATGGGAAGACCCCCTTTGTGATAGCTCGTTCGAAAGAGCATAAAAAAAGAAAACTTTTCGCGCAAACCCGAAGTCAATATCTCAAACCGTTCCAAAATGGCGGCCGGTTAAAGTTCAAAATGGCCGAAAATTCACACCGGTTATTTGTCGATGGATTTGCGCGAAAATCGGTATGTAGGGGTATTTTGACACGAGAAAAACGAATTTAACGTTAGATTTTCAAAAAATCGAAATTTCCAAAATGGCCGCCGGTTAAAGTTCAAAATGGCCAAAAATTGATTATTTTGGAAATCTAAGTTCAAATGTGTTTATCTAATGCCAAAATACTCTCAAATTCCAAGTTTTAGGCAAATCTATCAGCAAAAAACCGAGGTGACAATTTTCGGTCATTTTGAACTTTAACCGGCGGCCATTTTGGAAATTTCGGGTTTTTGAAAATCTAACGTTCAATTCGTTTTTCTCGTGTCAAAATACCCCTACATACCGATTTTCGCGCAAATCCATCGACAAATAACCGGTGTGAATTTTCGGCCATTTTGAACTTTAACCGGCCGCCATTTTGGAACGGTTTGAGATATTGACTTCGGGTTTGCGCGAAAAGTTTTCTTTTTTTATGCTCTTTCGAACGAGCTATCACAAAGGGGGTCTTCCCATTTGAAAATTAAAAGTTGGGGTCCATTGCCCCCCAAGGGGGGCCCCCCTGAAAATTTTAGGGGGGCCAAAAAGTAGCTCCCTTTGACCTAGGAACATCCCCCAAGTTTCAAATCTTTACCTCAATTAGGTAAAAAGTTAGAGGGGGTGGAAGGGACTTTTGGATCACCCTGTATAGCTTTCCAATCGTCAAATTGAGTTTGACATAATTTTTTGCGAGAAAAAATTCGAAGAAAACGCAAGACAAATCTCATTTATTGATACCTATCGCTGTACTAACGATTTTTCGGCCTATTTCAAAAGTTTAAGCCGGAATATTAACATACGTAACCTGCATACCCGCTTGGTGCCAGTTCTGCTTCATTTCAATTCTTAGTCAGAAAACCTCTGATCTTGCAATGAAAAATGCAATCACTTCATCCAAGTTCAAAATGCGTATCTGTGTCCGACACAAATGCTACTGGACGCGATTTTTAATTTTTTTCATTTATTATAATTATTTTTTAAAAAAATATATATATTTTAAGCTTTTCATATAGATAGATGACATATCATATAGTGATATCCGTTACAGCAATCAATTTTGAATCGTTTTCCTCCCCGTTCTTACGTGTTTTTCACGTAACAAAAAACCTCAATAATTCCTCCATAATACCAGTACTAAAATGAAGCACGGTCTGGCGTTGCTGTTAACGAGCGAGATAAGTCATAAGAAGTGTCAATAAAGTGTCAAAGCCTCACGCAGGAAAACCGATCAGCTCCGCAATTGTCGTCGTCGACCGGTAAATCAGCCGATTGGACAATCAGCCACTCGATCAGCAATCGACTGAAATCTGCAACTTGTCTCCTCAATCATTTCCACATTTATTTTCGAACGGAATTGAATGGCTTCATTCTAAGATAGAAGTTCTTAACAGCTCACTACGCTGAAGTTTATTACTCAATCGGAAAATGCCTATCTAATAGCGTCACACGCCTATCCATTACCTTTTCCATGAAAAGTTTCGACAGAATAACGATATATGCTAGAATTCGGTTTGAGGAAAAACTGCGTGGTTGCGACAAATTTCACCCATTCACAAGAGTCAAGAGGGTAATTTTTAGTCCAAAGTTGCAAGGCAGTTTGCCTGTAGTAATTTGCTATGCTCCATTTCTGTGATAAAAGATTTCGACTAAATGTGAAAGTTTTGATAAATTAGATAATACTGTAGATAAATTATTGACGAGTGTTCGTGCCGAAAATCATCCTCCAAAATCTTAAAACAAAGTCAAAAGTACTGTTTCCAATTAACCATCAATATCGATACATTGAAAATGGTTGCAAAATGGGAACAGTACTTTTGACTTTATTTTAAGATTTTGGAGGATGATTTTTGGTACGAAGACCCTTCAATGATTTATCTACAGACTGAAATTTAGATTTTCCCAAGATAATTCACCAAAGGGTTAACACTCGAGATACGTAGGTTGTAACATGCCGCGGGAGAAACGTCATATCTCGGTCAATTTTTGACCAAAAGAGCTCATTTATCGGGTTTCACTCTGTCTACACGCATACGTACGTTGATTTTTTTCACCATTTTCCGTTAGCTTTGAAAGTCTATCATTGCATTACTTTTTGGACAACCTATATACATCGACCATACTCAGAATGCATTGCGCAAAAGCTGAAGATCCATCCTAAAATGTGTAAAAACTGCATTCAACGGCGTTTATCGAGCCATCGAGAAGGAGAGTGGTACATAGAGAGGAAGAGGACGCGTTATCTAATCGAGCATCTTAAATCTGCACGAGACGCGGAGTAAATTGCAAGGTGCAGGATGCAGCACTTCCGCGGGCGCACGTGCGTTCGTGCAAATCCGCGACAAGACGCGCGCACCGGACGATAATCAAATCAAACGATGGACGGTGAATGGTCAATGATGGACGATGGGAGTCGAAGCGATGAATGGTTGTCAGTGGGTGATCACGCTCATTAGCGCCTCGGTCACGAGATGCACCGTCTCGCTCTTGTCTCGCCCTCGGTTTCAAGGTCGCGCGCTTTTCATGTCCGCCACCGTTCGGACCCAGGGGGCACCGTGCCCCACTTTGAACCCCCCGTTTTGTGTTGCGCTGGTCATGGATTGTGCTTTTTAAAACGGAAACTATAACTGTGCTTGTGCTTTTTAACGGATTAGGGACCATCGATCATTGTTAAAGCTCTTGAGAGGCTCTATGGCCTGGTTACACGCTCAAATGTCCGTCAAATTCCGATCAAAATGATGACCAAGATGGCGGTCGAGAGTTATCCAGATTGATGAGTAAAATTAATTAAAAGAGCGTGTTTATTGAAATAAGCGTGAACTAAGCGGAAATCAAATGGACGTATTTCTATCAAATAGACCTATGTGGCGGTGAGAAATATGGGGTGTGCTTGTCGAAGCTGCATAAGAAACAATGTTTAAGTGGGAGTGATTCCTTTTGAAGAATTGGCAAAGCGGGATTTTACATTCTACCAAACAGGCCTATGTGCCAACTGAATGCAGAACTCATGAGCCGCGGGGCATGGCAAGAGAGCGTTGTGGACAGGGCTCATGAGTTTATGCGGAGGCGGGAGGACGGGGCGGCGGAGGCGAGCGGCTTCGTTACCGCTGACGTCACTGGCGCTTTATTATTCCTCATTCACTCTTACGCAAAGAGAACTAACGAGCACACCCCCATATTTCTGACCTCCCACGTAGGTCTGTTTGGTAGAAATACGTCCAAATGAAGAATGAGCCCCACAGTTCCATCATCTACCATCAAATTTTTGCAGGCCGCAGAAATTTGATGGTAGGTGGTGCGCACCAGTCGCCATTTGATCGGGAATTGATGGGAATTCGAGCGTGTAACAAGCAAAATATAGTGAGCATGGGGTTGATGAACAACTTAATCAGCCAACGCACATAATGCACGGAGAAAAAAACTTCGTGCGTGGGACCCAAAGTTGATGTCATATGGATCTCTGAAGTTTTCAGATCACGTATCTAAAAACTTGAGGTCCAGCTTCCGAAGTTCGGGTGACACACCTGAAGTACTTCGATATGTACCGAAAGGTTCGGGTCAGACATCTGAAGCACTCCGGTACATACCGAAGTGCCTCGATGTCTGACCCGAACTTCGGCAGCTCGACCTCAAGGTTTTGGATGCGTGATCCGGAAACTTCGGAGATCCATTTGACCTCAACTTCGGGCCCCATGCACGAAGTTTTTCTCTCCGTGTAAAATAACAACTTAAGCAAGGGGAAGGCTGTACAACAACACACAGTGAACCGACGTCGGTCAAAACGATGTCGACGTAAAAATGGTTATTTTTCAAGGATTTTGAATTGATATTTTCGAGCGAAAGAGTGTCGATGCAAAATTTCGATCGAAAATTTGTTAATAAAAACTACGTCGCTAAATAAAAGTTCGATGGAAAATTTGTCGATGATAAAAATTTCGATCGAAAAAGTGTCGATCGAATCGATGTCGGTTGAATTGCGTTTCTATTTTTCGATTAAACTATGTCGAGTGAACCGACGTCGATCGAAACTATGCCGACGTAAAAGTGATTTTTGTTGAAAGATTTTAAATTTAAATTTTTGAACGAAACAATTTCGATCGAATCTTTGTCGATCGAATATATGTCGATTGAATCGTGTTTTCGTTTTTCGATCGACTTGTGTCGACGATTCTTGTACCCACCATTGTGACATGCTTGAAACGTTACAGGTTTTGTTTTAGATTTATTTTGGTGGTGTAACAATGGGTCAGTTGCGCTGGTCATTGAAATATTTTTTTAGTGTATGATTCTTGTAGATTAGCTAAAAATAATAAGTTCTGTCCCAACAGCAACTTTCTACGTTTAATACTAACCGAGATTCAGCCCTTTGAAAAGATGGGCTTTTTATTTCATCCACCGCGGTGTAGTGGTGAGGCCCTTGGTTTCTTCCACCTTGCTTTCGTTCGCATTTCCCGACGAACGACCAGTGCAAATGTGTGTCATACTGACTAATGAAAGCAAGGTGGAAGAAACCAAGGGTGTCACTACAGCGAAGGATGACGTCATAATCGAGTTTTTCAAAGCGGAATGTTTCCGTCAATATTGAGCGTAGGAAGTTGCTGTTTGAGCAGATCTTACTACTTTAAAGCTAACTAAATCATTGAAACACGATTCATGTGAACAGCGGAACTTACTCAATCGCATATTATAGATAAACTAGGGGGCTACGCCCCCTGGCCGCTACGCGGCCCAACCCCCTGAAGGCGCTCCGCGCCATCAATGGGCCGCTTCGCGGCCCTATTTTTACCCTCCTATCAGTGTTAGTTTTATTTTTCCCCTAAAAAAATACGATATGAGGTATACTTTAATTTTAAACTTTACTTAAAATTACTTTAAAATTAAAAGGACGCGTTTTGGAATGACTGCTTGATGAAATATTGCAGTAAAACAATGAACAATGATAGTCAGGTAATAATTAAGATTCATGAGTCGGGGATCGAACCCACACTGTGATCAAGCGGACGCATTGACGTCTTAGACGACTCGGCCACCGCTCGACATGAAGTCGCAGGTGCGAATCTTGTGTAGATAAGTGTAGAGCTGATGCGCAGGCTACCCAGCTACTGCGCAACCTCCTCGACCATTGCGCATCCTCCCGCGCATAGCGGTAGCAGTACCGGAGCATTCTGTAAACTCACTCACTTTTATAACGTGATTTTAAAAAAACCTGGGTCCTTTTTCCAAAATCTGATTGCAGCGGGCTCATCTAGGGCCTATTACCTGTCGATTTACGCAAAAATCATGGAAATCGGCCCGGTAGAACGCTCAAACGAACTATGACAAAAAGTATAAATTTACATTGTTTAAATGGGAGAATTCGCAACTTTACCACGTAATATAAAAAAACCTGGGCCATATTTTGAAAATCTGAAAAGAGTTGGCTTATCTAGAGGCAATTGCCCGTCGATAGCCGCAAAAATCATGAAAATCGGCCCGGTAGAACGCTGGAACTAAGCGTTACCAGTTTCGCAAAATTAGGAGGTCTTGGAGCTTATAGTATAGATATTATTTGATTTCGAATTGGTTAAAATGTGATATTTTGTAGGTAACATACGAGTATTAGTAATTTATGCTACATTAATTCAATTTATTCTTTCGTAGAAATGTTGAAGAACTTGTTAAAAGAAAATCCCAGAAGACTTTAATTTATTTGAAGAAAGTGATTTAGTCGGCACTCAGATGACAGAAAGAGAAAAATGTACCCGTGCACTTAACCACTCTCTTTGGCCAAGTCGAATCAATCACGTCTACTAGCGCCTGTTCTAAAGTCCTAAAAACTCCTTCAACTGCTGGAGTAGGCAAATTCATTCACGCGAGTGTGATTTGAAATGCACTTCAGTTTCCGTTGCTCAGAATACAGCTATTCAGCACTGTCTATTTCCTCTTTGCAGGAAAACAATTTTATTCTGTAACAAACAGACCCTCCAGTAATGATTTCTAGATAAATAGAGTCAATTTTAGATATACTCATTTTAGCTTTTTTAGGAGAAAATGGTCATTTATGGGAGCACTAAAACTGATACTAGGTAAAACTCAAACTTAAAAAATATCTCTCTATAGTTCACACATATTTATTTTTGTTTTTAGAAAAAATAAGTCTAAGTCTGAATGTAAAATGATTTCCGTCTGAGGAAAAAGATAGACAAATTGAAGGAAACCATTGTTCATTGGAGTCCGTAAGGTGTTTCGATAAATAAAATTTCGAGATATAAGTGAAATTCAGAACTTTGCTTTCATCACTAGCATCTAAACCGGGATCTGATGCGATACTATGTATAAAACCAAAAATAAGTTTGCACATTCAGAACTGATGACAATGGGTCAATCTCGCTATAATCACAAGGCCGGGTTTTTTTTTTTTTTTTTTTTTTTTTTTTTTTTTATTTTTTAATACTTGAAATATCCCACAAGGAATAATCCTGCGCTATACCACTGGCCGTGCAAGGAGAGAACACTTCCCGTATGAAAACATCCGAGAGTTTGCCAAATGTTACTTCCATAAAATGTGTCATTTTTTAGGAGGGATATGCATGTATTTTCTCTTGAAATTTTTTTGAGGGTTTTCGGTAATAAGGTTGCGAGCTATGAGTATCTGAAAAATTGGAAGAAATATATTCATGAGTTTACGCGGAAATTCGTGGTTTCCTCCCCTCATAGGTAATCTGGCAACGCCCTGATGTGTTCATAACGGTGTTCTTCCGATAGCACGCCGGTATAGGTTCCCTGTCCCTCCCCTCAGTCCTTATTGATCAACCAGCCGCAAGTGTAAACCATAGTTTAAGACCATCAAACTTGGGTCGCCTGGCCGGGAAGCGAACCCGAGACCTCCTGATTATAGAGCTAGCGCTACAACCACTACATCATAGGAGGTTTTGATTATTTAAGATTTTTGATTAGTAAAAAATTATAAGCTGCGTCTATTATGAGCGATATAGCGCGAACTGCTTTATTGTCCGGTGTGCACGATGCGTAATACGACAGCACTTTTGGACGCTTCATTTTCTGCGCGCGCGAATCCGGCGACGAAATTAGGTCACGCACAACATAATAACTACGGTGAGGCGTTACAGAGTCGAAACATTCATTCCCATTATCCCTTATTTAAGTACCACTTGACAAACCCGCATCAAATGACGCAATCGATACAAATCAAAGAAAATTATCTAGTGTTGTCAGATATCACTGGTAATTGAACTTCATGAGGAATTCATAATCAACTATAAAACGGGGTCATTTTTACCAAGTATATGCGCAACTTTCTTTACATGAATTGGATTGCATTTTGCAAAAAGGAACCACTAGCATTGCAATGTTGCTAAGATTGTGCAACTTCTTTTGTCTTGGAGGAAAAACCCGATTATCCATTAATATTTCTATTTTACTCGCTAAAAACTGTAAATTTAAGACAAAAATTACCATCTAAATTTCATAGTTTGTTTCACGATTTCCGCAATTATATTGCAAAAGATGAAGTTTGCACAATCTTAGCATCATTGCAATGCTAGTGTTCCTTTTTGCAAAATGCAATCCAATTCTCTTACAGACTATATTTTAACTATACAGAGAGGAAACGCCGCAAATAAACCAACAATAAGACTAAACAAAGATGGAAAAGATATTTACCACTTTTGGACGTATTTCGTTCGCCGAATGGAAACCTGTGTCAGGGTGGGAACATCAGAGGTGTTGCTCGTCAGTTCTTCGGGCCGTAAGGGAATGGAATGGGGAATGATTTTAAGCGCCAGTGACGTCAGCAGCAACGAGGCCCTCGCCGCGGCTCCGCGTGGTCGGCATTAACACTGTTTGAAAATCTCCACCTCTGTTATTTTTTAAAGGAGAACAAATTGACATCATTCCTTGAAATTTTTGCAGAATTTTCCTCGCACAGAAAAAAAAAATCACGGCAGATTCTTAAGAATTGCCCGTTGAGTAGTTTTTTCCCGTTTGAAAAAGAACGTACGGCCAGGAAGTTTGCGGACGTCGTAAACAGAGTCATGTGATTGGCGACTTACACCGTTCGATATTCTCATTTGATTCTTATATTTTTTTTTCATCAATTTTAAATAAGAAACAATCCATGTAGGAAGTGTTGCCAAACATTTCGAAATCAGGAGTTTAAAAACGCGGCTTCTGCCGAGTTTAAAATATTAAAGCCAAACAGAGCGGAGCGGGCGCGGCGTGCTGTCCGCGCGAGAGGCTGCGACCTGGCTCCTACAAAACCTAAAGTGGATTACTACACGCATTGCGCAATGTTAGACGTATCCCACTTAGGTTTGAAGGCGCCAATGCGCGTTCCGCGCTGGTCGCTCCGCTCACGCGTTGCCGTGGGCGGCGCGGCACTTGAAATAAACGCGCGAAAATGAAGGCGCTCCTACATATTAAGAATAACAGCACATCCTTTTAAAGTAACGGAGCTTTCCTCGTTTAAAATTAAGGAGTCCCTTTCATATCAAGGAGGTGAAGATCGCAAAAATAAATTCATGTTACTTAATCGCACACAGGCAAAAGCTAAAGAGCCGTTTAGAGCTGTTGGCAAATCAAAAGGTTAATCCTGTTTCAGGTATAAAAAGGTGGGAATTTCTTGAAAGATAATTAAGTCCTGTTGCACTAAAGAGGTGTAGAGAGTTTTAGTGAATTTTGTCTCATGGAATTGACGCCCTCTCATTATTACCGAATATCTCAATTTTATATTATTCTCCGTTGGGTCAAACAAACAATAAAAAAAACAAGCAAACCCTCGTGCTTTCAATTCTTATATCGTCGATACGCTAAAATTGAAGGCGTTTCGCCGCAGAGTGGCATGAAATGTAAGAAAGAAATGAAAGGTTGGAAATTTCAGTGAAATATTCCACGAAATTCACGAGGCTGTGAAATATTCCATATTATTCGGGGGATATGGTATACAACCCGCACTCAAACACACAAAAGTAGATAGTCACAACTTTTACATTTTGCAAAACATGAGAAGGACCCAAGGGAAAGAGTGTGCAAAAAACAAGCAAACCTCCATGCTTCCAATTCTTTTACACCGTCGATACGCTGAAATTGAAGGCGTTTCGCCACTGGGTGGTATGAAACGTAAGAAAGATTGGAAATTTCAGTGAGATATTCCACGAAATTCACGGGGCTGTAGAATATTTCATCTTTTTCGGGGGATAGAGCATGCAACCCGCACTCAAACGCACAGAAATAGAAGAAAGTTTACATAGAAGACAGTTTTTACATTTTGCGAAGCATGGAAAGAATCCAGTATTTTTCAATATCCTCTATACATATTTTTTAAATCTCATGAAATATTTCACGTAAATCTCAAGATTTTATTTTTCATGAAATTTTGTCACCCTCCCAAGTAGCACAGACTGCAATAAGTAGCAATTGCATAGTAAAATTATTGCAATTCCACTGAGTGTTGTGTATGTTGCCCAGCTCCAATTTGAAGCTTCCAATTTAATTTCAATTTTTTCGTTGCACTGTGCTACTTGGGCTGTTTCGGTACACCCTTCGCTTGAATTCAATTAGCTCATTGGTTTGTCTTGACTTGTTGCAGGCGATCGTGTTGTGGGCAGGAGTGGCGTGGCGGGTGCAAGGGGCGCGGGGGTCGGAGTACGACGAGTAATTCGGGGGCGCCGAAAGGGGCGCCGCAAAAAGTGCCGCTCATCCTCATGCACAAACAGGCGCTGAGCAACAACGGGGACTTCAACTTCGCCTTCGCCTCGGACAACGGGCTCAAACAGGGCGAGAAGATCCACCCGGACGGGAGCCGGACCGGCGCCTACTCCTACGTCGACCCCAACGGCAAAACCATCAGCGTCAAGTACTCGGCCGGCAAGGACGGCTTCCGGATATTGGAGGGCGATCATGTCCCCAAAGCCATTCAGGTACCTTTAGGAAATATTTTACAATTACTTCTATGGAATTTGAAACTTAAACGAACGAACTTGCGAAATTTTGGGTGTGAAGTTTTTCAAAACCCTTCATCCAACTATGATACCTCACCGCACTACCGGAATGCTAAAATAATTGTATCCGTCATTTCTCTCTACGTAAGAGCCTCAGGAGCTTTGATTTTACACTGAAAGCCTTGTATGCAATAATAAAATGGACCGCGTTAGGAAACAAGCCACATAGGCTATTGTCAGATTTAATTGGGCACTTCAGTTAAAAACAGTTGCGCAGATTTTCGTGCAAATTTCAGTGAATTTTCCGCATAGTACAAAGAAAATTCCCTAAAATTTTCAAAGGAATCCGCACAAACGTTCTTTTGTAAAATATTTAATTGCCCAATTAAATTTGGCTATAGCTGATGTGGCTTTGGTTCTTTTCTGCTTAACGCGGTCCATTTAAAACTTAAACGTACGAACTTGTGAAATTTTGGAAGTGATTCTTTTCAAAACGCCATCATCTAGAGATGATATATTACCACATTACCAGAATGCTAAAATAATTGTATTCGTCATTTCTCTTTATGTAGGAGCTTTAATTTGGTAGTGAAAGCTTAGATATGCAATAATGACCAAAGTGCGAAACCACTTTTTCCATTTGCGACGTTGCACACTTCCGATCAAACTTCAGTCTTTTTTTGGAGAACTTACCAGCGTAATTTCTTAAAAACTTTCTTGATTTTTCTTCTCTGTCATCAGAATAATCTCTGGCGACGTTGCAAATGGAGATACGTTTTTTCGCACTTTGGCCATTTAGTAATTGTGTCCGCACCGACGACATTTTTAACTTTGATAAGCCTCATCCAAAAGCCAAAATGGGTCCAAAATAACTACTTCTGCCATACACCCGTGCTATGGCAGAACGCCGTTTGAACATTCGAATGTTGCCAAATTTACCTTCAAAAAATACTCATTTTCGAGGACTGTTATGCACATTTTTCAGTAAAACTTTTAGACGTCATAGATCAAATAACAAACGAAATTCTCTGAAAATTTGGAGGAAATTATCTAAAGTTTTTCCAGAAATTCGAGAATCGTCAAATGAGGTTTGGCAACATCTGAGGGCTCGCCCGGAGTTTTTCCGTAACACACGGAAAAAACGAGTTTAGGGTTGGGACCTACATGTTAGTGCTGGGCACTAACGAGGTTAGGTCAAATGGAGCCAGCAAAGTCAGAGGAGTGCTGGGCACTAAACAGCTCGAGGCTGGGTCACTAAGGAAGAAGTAGTGTCAAGCCCTAAAGTGACTTTGGAGCGAGCGTAAAATATGAAACGTCTCCGCCTGGGATCGAACTCGGGTTGCGCCGGTGGATGACCAGCGCGTTACCACCAGGCTATCATGACTCCTGAAGTCTCGTGGGTGAATTTACACCTGTTAAGCGCAACTACGTCTCGCGGCATCTGATTAGCACTACTCATGTTCAGTGCCCACACTGCACTGCCTTCCGGTGTTGAGCTGTACAGCGCTTAGACGCCAGCCCTCAACTACTCCCCACTAAACGGCCAGTAGTGCTCGACACTAGTCTGTGTTTTTTCCGTGCACGACAGCATACACTGAGAAAAAAAACTCCGGCCTTGGAAGCCGTACTTAGGGGCTATATAGACATACCGTCCGCTTTCCCGCTTTTCCGAGGTCGAAAGTTCCGGGCGCAGCACCCAGAGGAATCGAACCTACAGCTTCAACACCCGGATCTACCGGCCTCTGAGCCCGGAACAAGAGGTTTGTCTATAACTTTTTTTTTCAGTGCATGCATTTTTTACTCACAACCCAATTGAGCTACAAGTTACAAGAACCGTTTTTTTATGGTTGCAGGTGACGTCAGCCCTGCCATCGAGTCCATACCACTCAGCGGAGGAAGGTCACGGAGGTCAGCGATCGGCGCCCTTCGTCGCCCGAACCCAACTTCCATTCGCGAGCACTCGAACCTGGACAGCGGGGAGCTGTACCCGCGCCCCCTTAGCCGGAGGGGCGCCGCCCCCCGTCCGCACCCCTGACCGTCTTCCGGGCGGCGCAGCCCCAACAACCGCGCCCCCTACAAGATCTACGAGGACTCCAGCCAGGAGCTGCCTTCGACGGGAGGGGCGCATGTCGCCGGGCTTGCGTCGTCGGCGGAGTTCCTGGAGGGGCGGCACAGTTCCGCGAAGCAGGCTGAGAGCGACGAGGATGTCCACAAGGGGCCCCATTCCTTCGGGTCAGGATATGCGTTTGAATTCAGCGCTGCCGGAAAAGCCCCCAGGTTGACTACGCTAAGTAAAGCGAGGGCGAGCGGAAGCAGTGGAAGTAGCAAGTTCAGCTAGCAAGAAGAAGTATCGATTGGACTGCATTTTGCAAGTCTAAGAATCTAGAAGCCTAAAATAACATCTTGTACTTAAGCTATGAAAAGATATGGGGTTGTAACAGATTCCACCATGGCTGAAATTCAGCAGTACAAATATTTTTAGATACGAATTCTTACGAGTGCTTTAAATGATTTGCTACAGTAAATCACACGAAATGTAAAACTCTGTGTTTTGACGATTATTAAATTTGACACGGAGCCACCTTGATATTTTCAGCACAAAGTATATTTTCCTGTAGTACATAATTTTTTTTTCAATCTTTACGAACAGGAATAATCCATGCTGAGTGTACATGAATTTCAAAATCATGAGTTGAAAAACGCTGACTCCGCGAGTTCGAATAATAGAGCCGAGCACATAGCGGCGAGCGCTAAACGCGTGGCGCGCGCCTACAAGACTGCCTGGATACTTCATGCATTGCGCGCACAGCACGGAGGATACTTCACGCATTGCACGTAAATCACGGTCCGTTCGCGCAGTGCGTGAAGTATCCACGCAGTCTTGTAGGCGCTAGTAGGCGTTCCGCGCTAGCCGCACTGTGTTCGGCTCTATTATTTAAACTCACGATTTTGGAATGTCTGTACACTCTGTATGGATTATTTACGTTTAAAAATATGAAACAATTATGTACGTATGATCCAACTAATCTCCTCTCTTTCTTCACATGTTCATTAAATGGACGACATTTTGCAATTTGGACCTATAAATTCTGGCTCATCTGAAAACACACGTATGTGCATAGGGAAACTAATGGCACATACGTTGTTTTAACCGGGCCAACTTTACAGTTCCAAATTGCAAAATGCAGTCCAATTGAGCAAGTTTTGCTGCCGTGATAGCGAAGAAGCAGCACACTGAAAAAAAAGAATCTAAAGTTGCCGCCGAGAAGTATTTTTTCTTAAATCAAGAATTTTGCTGTGTAACAGAAACTACTTTTTTCGCTTAAACGAAAGCGTTATTTTGCTTGTACAAGAGAAAAATCAGCTTAAATCAAGATAAACGAAACCTTGTCGTAAAATTTCAAAAGTATCATGCTTGAGCCAAGCACCTTTAATTTGTTCTTGTGTAACTGCAAAAGGGAAGCTTTGAGAAAACGACTTCGAAAAATTCTATTGAAAGAAGCCTCTGTTCTTTGTCAAATTGCCACTAATCACCCGGGAACCTCATAGAAATTGTTTGGATTATTAAAAAATCGACCGATTTTTTTCAATCCACATAAAAAGGTATATTTCATTTTCATGTGAAGCTGTGTTAGGCAAGACATCCGTAAGTCTATCTTCTGCGTGCTTTCGTGCCGCATTTGGACACTCAACGAACACATCTTCAGTTTAGAAATTGCAGAAGAAGAGTGGCACTTTACCTGGAGCACTGTTTTGCATTTGGCTCTCTGGAGGAATAATGTCACTTACGGCTATCTTGCCTGAAACTATGTCACGGCTTTCTTGTAAGTCTCATTGTTATACAATTAAGATGAATTTTGCTGTTTTAGCTGTTTGCGATTTCACCGAAAGGAGATTTAACGAATTTGAAGGAAACTCGATTTCGAAAATTTAACACTTACTGCTCTCTTCGCTATCACGGCAGTAGTACTAGGGAGAGTACTAATTGCTATGTCTGTGCCACTCATTCATTCATAAGTTTTAAGTTTTTCGTGGGCGTCTTTAGGCTCGCGGAAACCAACCGGACCATAGTAACAAAGACCGTCACAGATTCAAGACTTTTAAAAACTGTTAAACATTCTGTCTTAGGAAATCCTCTTCGATACTTTGACAGTTAAAAGTTACGCCAAAAAAAGTATGAAATGAACTTTGGACGAAAAAATACTAGTTCAACGTACTTTGTAATCAATAGAATTTTCGTTTCCAGGAACCTGTCATACACTAACTTGTATTTATGAAGCTTATTATAAAGTTTTTTTTGCGACACTGCTTGATGTCTGCTATACAGTGGCGAGGCGTGAATGGTCGATTAATCGATATTTTCCCCATTTGAATATGGTAAAGAATCGATTATTAAGGTGTTTTGTTGCGAACACCCTGTCATCGATCCTTTTCCATAGGTTTAAATGGTAGATCACTCGATTCGACGGTGAAACTACCAAACCACGTATCTCGTTTGCGGTGTTTAAAAATCTACGCTCACATTTATTTTTTTGAAGTAGACCAAATCAATATCATTCCTTGAAAGTTTCACAGAATTTTCTCCGCACGAAGAGGAAAAATCACAGAAATTTTCAAGACTGGACGTTAAGTAGTTTTTCATTTAAAAAATAAAGTATGACAGGAAGTCTGCGACGTCGCAAACCGAGATACGTGGTTTGGTAGTTTCATCACGTCGATCTATCGCAAAGTGGCTACGCCAACTACTGTGTAGATGGAAGCACTGATCTCCTCGTTGAAATCCAGTGTGAGAAAAAATTAAAATTGTTCTCTGATTACAAAATAAACGCAATTAAGGAGAAGTTGTAAATTATTTTCGTTGTTCCCCGCCGTTCTGTAAAAACAGGTGGTCCACAACGCCTTTGATACGTTTCTATTTTTTTTCCAAACTTAACAACCACCTCTGACCAAGTGACCCCATGCTCGGTATAGGACGGCCGTCTCACTTTATTTCACTATAAACCTACCCATCGCTATAATCGAGTATTCGAACTATCCCATTTGACTACTATATATCGAATACCATATATTATCGAAATATCGCTACATGAAA
>NC_092801.1:42553611-42661883 GCF_918797505.1 Bemisia tabaci
GTTTCTAATTTTACATTTCATTATCGCCTTTTTTGTGTCACGAATGCTCATTCCTCCAATAATTATTTCCGCCTCCTAAAATATTTGTTTGCAACATTTTTCTGCTCAAATGCGCATCCTTCTAACTAATTCAGAATCGGACTACGCAAATTGCGCATTTGTCGTTTTTCCAAAACGTAATACTTTGTGCGTATCCCGTGTTTCATTAAGATGTTACACCGTATAACTGGAGGGCGGGTATGCACTCTGTCATTTCAGATCCTCATAGTAAAGCCCGTCGCATAGCGAAACGAGTCTTTCGGAGAGGTTGAAATTATGGACCAAAATAATTGCGCATTTTGATGTGAATTTTTTCATATTATATGAATTGTTCGGGGTGTTTCTTGGATGAATATTTACGAGATAATCAATGAAAGCACTTCTAAGACAGACGTTCTGAATTAAAATGGATGTGAGCTTTTATTGTTCCCACATTTTGTACGACACATCTCATTGGCCAGCTCTCCTGGGCGGCGCTGATGAGGCAGTTAGTGTCTGGAGTCAAAACGCCTTCAGCTCCTTGCGTATGCAACACAGACATCCGTGAAGCTCGAATAGTTGCATCCAGGCGTTAAAATGAAATTCGTTCAGTTTCTATCTCATGCGACACTAACTGAAGCTATAAATACGCTGTAAATCACCACGTTATCTGCTCACCTGGCACTTTCAGAATATGAAATGAAAAACACAAGGAAATAGAGACTCATTTTGTCACCACGTCCCTAGCTGTTACTCAACCAAAAATGTATATTAATAGCCGTTAAAACTATGGACCTAAAAATATAAATACGTCAGTCCGTGGCGTGGCGTGTTTTGCGATATATCGATCGATCTATCATTGAAACCAATGGAGATGGATTGATAAACAGGGTGTTTGCAACGAATACCTTAATAATGGATCTTTTACCATATCTTCAAATGGTGAAACACTCATATTCGATCATTCAGGCTGGTTCAAATAATTTTCAACGTGTTTTAGACTTTTTTCATTACCGTAGACCCTGAGCGACCTTAAATTTAAGGAAAATAAAGTTTTAAACATTTTTTGCCGTCATAACTCACCAGACCACATTATATTCATGATAAATTTGCAGAAAATCGCCGTCGAAAGTTGAGCTCCCCATAGATTCAGCACTTTTTGAATGGTCTACGATGAGGACTAAATTAATTGTTTTTGTCCTCGCAGACCATTCAGCTACCAACGCACTAAAATTCAGTCCAATTATCTTAATTTTGAGCTGATATACGACATTTCGCGGCGAATCGCAATCACACGCGAAATGCCGTATATCAGCTCAAAATTAAGATAATTGGACTGAATTTTAGTGCGTTTTTCTCATAATTTCACGCTGGAGCTAAATTTTCACGCCAAAAGATGAATTTTTCAGCGAGAAAAAAATTTTGGTCCGGGTACAAGGGCCCATTAAGGAGGGGTGAAGGGTGCCTATGGTTCCTACCCTTTACAATGGATGGGTTGCCGGCCTATGGTCGCTGAACAAAAGAGGATGTCCGGCAAGACTGATGCGTTGCCATTTACGGATTTTAATGCCAAATAAAAAGTCTCAGTTTTCGTGAAACAGACTTATAGACATAATTAGTACTGTACATACAAAAGAAAAGTTAAATTAAACCGTGTACATACAGAAAATGTCTTTTCATTTGCTCGTGAGAGTTACTATTCCTTATTGTGATGGATGACTAAATTAGTCATCGATAAAATCAAAGACCTTGAATTTAAGTGTAGTTCAGGGTCAAAAGAACAAAAAGTCTGAAAAACGTTAAAAGTTAATTGATAGCAAACCCATTCCCGCTTCGCGACTGACATCAATAACCAATTCAACCCACGCATTTTCAGGCAAAGAATTCATGTCGTTGTACGTATCGGGCTTCAGACCCGGCCTGCGGCCGAGGGTCACCCGCCGCCGCCGGTCACCAACCAACACCCCGTCCGAGAATGGGGGCGGGGGCACCAGGAAACCCCTCGTCAAACCGAGCGACATAAACCTCCCGAAGCTGCTCCCGCCCAGGCGCCCCGCCGAAGACACGTTCGCCGCCCCCGAGAAAACGAAAACCCCGTTGAGACTGGCGGACAGCCCGAGGACTGAGTTGGAGACGCTGAGCAAAGGCCCGCGCCTGACACCGAAGCGCTCTGGGGCCTTGAAAGGGGCCAACGAGAAACCGGGTCCATCGCCCCCATCGCCGATCACGAAGGGCCTTGACAGTCCTGCCAGGGGTGGTGCCAAGGGACCGGTGTTGCGCGATTCTCCGCCCCCGATAAGGGTGGATTGGACCGCGAGGCTGAGGATGTATCCCTTCGTCGAGAGCCAGGTAATCGAGATGTTGCATGTGTGAAGAATTTGCGATTTGACTTTTGATTATTATGTAAAAGTTCGCGAGAAACACGATAGTGCCATACTGATTTTCTCTGAAATCAACTCCCAAGCTCCAAGTCACTGGGGCTTTATTTTGTTATGGGGCTTTTAACAAAAAGCTCTCAAGTTGAGGCCAAAATGGAGGGGATATCCCACGCTATCCTGAGAGTCCACCTCTACATCAAGACAAACCCTCCATGCGAAGATAGGGAGCAAATACATTAGCAAGGCTGCCGTGTTTTCAGTTTTAGAGTCCCCGAATAAAGTGGCAGCCCTGTCAATGTATTTGCTCCCTATCTTTGCATCGAGAGTTTGTTTTAATGTAGAGGTGGACTCTCAGGGTTACGCGGGATATCCCCTCCATTTTGGCCTCATCTTGAGAGTTTTTTTTTGCGCTTCGGAGTTGATTTCAGAGAAAACCGGTGGCACCATCGTGTTTCTCGCGAACTTTTACATAAGAATCAACAGTCAAACTGCATAAATTCCTCACACATGTAACATCTTCATTTAGAGTTCCCTCATACTGAGAGAAAAGACAATGCGAATCCATTTCTGATTGGTTCCCGTATTTGAGGCCTTCACACTGCCGTGATAACGAAGAGAGCAATACGGGTCAAATTTTCGAAATCGAGTTTCCCTCAAAATTCGTCTAATCTCTTTTAGGTGAAATAACTGAAATAGCTGAAACAGCAAAGTTCACCTTATTTTCAAGAAAACGAGACAGGGATTTCGATTGCTCGACGTCCAGTTATCGAAATTCTCCTTGCCTATCGTTGTTTCACTTTTAACAAGCGCTTGTAACTCGCAGGTGTATCTGGGCCTTTAAGGAACGACTATGAATACGGCTCCGCACGCTCCTCTCAATTCAAATAATCGGACTTCATTCTGCACTGAAAAAAAAGTGGAAGTGGGATTGACCATAATGGTATAGTAAAAAAAAATATGGTGATAAAAAGCCAAATAATGGTCGATTTAAGCATCTAGATGAAAGTGAGAATCATACTCGATATAAAAATTACCATACCCGGATTGTAAATATCAGTTAGGTGTGTCTGTCCATCGTTTAGGTATTTCTCACCATCAGCTGGGTATTTTTTACCATACGATGAGTTAAAAGTATGGAATAACATGGTAACACTTGCGTTTGATATCTGTAGGCATCTGTATGCGACTGGTCATGGTGTTGGTAGGTTAAATTTACCATACTGGTATAGTCAGCGTGGTGAGAGCTCCCGCTTGACTGCGCTGCGGTCTGTGGTCCGCCATTTTTCGTTTGTCTGTTTGTCAGTTATAAATTTATCACGTTGAGGGTCGGAGTCCGTGGCTGTGTTTTATTGATTCATATTAATCCATGTGAATCCACGCGTAATTTGCCCAAATTTGTGTTCGAATTGTCCCTAAAGCTACCGTCTTCTCTTCGAATCTATCTATATTGATCTGCCACATACATTTTCTGAGATTTTTTCGTTATTCGTATCGACCAATTTCTGGAGGTTAGGAGTTGCTACAATGAATCTGGCTTGCAAAGTGAAGGAATCCTGAAAATTTGAAAACCTTCGCAAAGTTGTTCTGCAATCCAGTGAATATCGGTTCTGTGTAAAGTCATTTCGAAAACATAAAAGTGCGGAAGTAATTTGAAAATAATCGACTAGAAGTGATTTTTGAATACTTCGTTCGTGGGTATATCTATATTCTTGTTAAAATTTTCGAAGCTCAACATACTCAGATGAAGAGACAAATGTGCGTGGGATTGATGTTTAACTGTAACTTTAAGCAAAATTTGGCAGCTTCTGCCCCACCGTGAACCGTGCGATTGGATTTTCATGTAGTGTCTTTTTGTGGGTATATTTTGAACTATCTATTTATTATATGCAATTAAATTTTCCGTGGATCTGATTTAGTCTGTAAATGATACCTTAACGCGAATAACAAGTATGGTTTTGGTATCATTTACTTGAAATCAGTGAAGCAATTATCTGCTATTTCTCGTTGAAACTGTCTTTAAACTGCCATTGATTGTGTATGTAACGGAATTTCTAAAAGTAAGATGTAAGTAAAATATCCACGACTTTCATCAAAAGCATTTAATAATATAAGATGAGTGGATTTTAGAATCTACAAGGTTTGTCGCAGCATCTGGATGCTTGAAATTACCATACTAGTCAGTCGGGAACGCCACACTGGCACTGTGTCGCATAGTGTCAGCCGTATCGTGTTATTTACCATACCGGTATATTGGTAACTATGCTGCAGCTTCACTGTGTAAAAAATCAAGTAGACAGTATGGTAAATAACACCCAAACTCTGGTAAATCCCACCGATTATTTTTTTCAGTGTGCAATTAGGAACTACAATCCCTGGCTCTACTTAAAAACAACGTATGTATCATATGTTTTCCTATGCACGCACATATTCCTACGCATGAGCCGGAAATGTTAGTTCCTAATTGCTAAACGAAGTCCTATCCTATTCAGGTTCTTCTCCACTGATTTTTTGTTATACATTTTCGCCCTTTGCAGAATTTGGGCAACAAAGTATGTGGAGCTTGTTGGGCTTTTGCCGTCGGAGGAGCTTTAGATGTGGCAGTCGCACATCAGAGGGGCAAGGTTGAGGCTATATTTTCAAAACAACGTAAGTGCATCAGTTTTAGCCTCCTGTAATTTTCGAACAACGTGAGTGCATCAGTTGGCGCATTTAGCAGAAAGGAATCAGCGCGATTCCAGTGTTTTCAAAATTGCGCAACTTCTTCTTTTCTTTGAAAAATACTTCACATGTGTCAATATTAAAATATACTCAACCATTTTTCTTAATCGACCTCCTACGGTGTAGTGGTCGTAGCGCTAGCTCTATGTCGAGAGGTCCCGGGTTCGATTCCCGGTCAGGCGACCCGAGTTTGGTGGTCTCAAACAATGGTTGACCGGGACTGGTTGCAGGGACGGAGGGGGGACGGGACTAAAGCGATGGAATAGGCCTTGTGGGCTATTTGAAGGAGTAAAAAAAAAGAGAAAAAAAGTGAACATTTTTTAGTGGGAGACACAAACTATTTGCTATTTTGGGAAATTTATTTGAAAATTATGAAGGAGCAACGTTTTCACAACACTGTAATCGCGCTGGTTCCTTCTCGCTACGTAAATGCGATCCAGTTATGCCATAGTGTATAGGAAGTAAAGTTACTCAAAATAAAAGAAACGTTCAAAATGATACTAATTGTCTATGGTATTTCATAGATAGAGAGTTTTCATTCGCGACCAGAGACCTTTTGGATCGAACAAACTACTTAATAATCAGTATATTCTTCTTTCGTTTTAAAGATTTTAACTAAATATTCTCTCGGACGAACCATGGGATATCCATCTTCCTATACGTTGGCGCATTTGCCTGGGGGCTTTCCTAATATTTCGTCTGTTACAAAGCAAAAAAGCGACGTCAACCGCCTGTTGCTTCCAAAATCCGGCTATTTTCGGCTTTTTCCAGCTGATGACGTCCTAGAGACACCCGTTAATCACGTTATCAGTGAGCTGATCATTAAAAGTGATAGACAAAGTGAAAAGTGCGATCTGCCGGAGGAGCTCTGACAGGATCGCTATCAGTGGCGGTTGGGTGTCACAGAGCGCACAAAAACGCTATAAGAGGGACTTATTAGTAGTATAAACAAAGGGATCCTATTGGTGGAAGCGGGAGATTGCAATGGACAAAAGAGAAATTATAGACTAACCAAGGGCAACTCTCGAAAAAGACCCTTTACTTACAAATTAGTCCATCATTTTCCTCCTTAGTCTACAACAACCATGCATCAGTGTCAACCAATAGGATCGCTCCATACTCCCTGTGTCTCCTTTGTCTTTCGGTTTATCTATAAATTTCAATAATCAGTCCGCTGGTATTATTATTTTCAATTTTTAGCCTTTTTAAACTAATTTGTCAGTCTATCCCTTTTCTATCCTCATGAATAAATGGATTAAATTTTGCAATAAGGACCACTATCTATGGCTCTTCCACAAAAGCGCCATTCGGGATAGGGGCACCAATGGCATATATGTTGTTTCTAAAATAAGCCAGCAGAGGTACAGTCTGCTGTGCTAAGGGAAAACGCCGCATGAGCCTTTTTATGTTGCCAGATTTGCTTTACTAAAAATCGAATTTACCAGCAAAATTTTGAATATTTTTTCCCCGAATGTTTCAGATAATTTTGTTTGCAGCTTCATCGAGCATACCCGAAACCTTCACGGAGAAATATGCATAACTTTCCTCAAAAATACATGCTTTATTCGGAGAAATTCGGCAACTCTCTGTTCGTATGACGTTCTTCTTTAGCACGGTTGTGGTTCTTTATTGCAAAATGTGGTCCAAGTGGACTGCATTTTGCAATTAGGAACTATAAATTCTGGCTCTTCTGGAGAAACACTTATGTACATAGGGGAAACTAACAGCACTTACGCTGCTTTTGAACCGGACTAGAATTTATAGTTCCGAATGGACCACTAGACAAGGTGCAAATTTCAGCATTTTGATACATGTTTCTTAACCAAAATTTCACGTAGAACACGACGCGCACAACGAAAATTACTGAAATCACATCCTTACGAAGATATTCAATAATTCTTGATGCGTGAATTCAAACCACCCGCTCATGAAAACTCAATGCTCTACGTGATTCACATCGCACGCTAAACGTTTATCATGACAGTCTCTGCGATATAAAAATCTGGCAACCTCAGTCTTGACGCTTTGGCTCAGCTGTAGCAAATTGCTTATAGTTTGAACAACACATGGTGGGAAATGAACATTGCTCCATTGAGAAGATTGCTGAAACCGTTGTAGTGCGCGATTTGACTCACGTAGAGCTTTGAGTTTCTTGTGAGCGGGCAGTTCAAATTCCTCGTAACCAATGTGAAATAAAAATGTTAATATCTCCGTTAGGAGTTAGTTTCAGTAATTTTCGTTGCGCAAATCGTGTTCTACGTGAAATTCTGGTTAAGAAACATGTATCAGAATGCTAAAATTCGTACCTTGTCTAGTGGTCCATTGCAAAATGTAGTCCGATTATGCACCTGATTCCCTAGCGTTACGTTTCAGAGCTGATCGATTGCGTGACGGAAAATAAAGGTTGCGCTTACGGGAATCTGAACTCGCCGCTGGACTATTTGGTGGAGAAAGGGTTGACGCTGAGCAAGAACTACCCTTACAGGGCGGACGCCAAGGAGTGCAATACGACTGCAATAATTGGGACCCCTACTCGTATCGCCAGCTGGGAGCATCTTGACCCCGAGGACATCGAGAAAGCTCTGGTCACCGGTCCTGTCGTCACTGCCATGCACTTTCCTCCGGAGCTGCAGGTAGGATTAGGAAATCTCAACTCATTGTCAGACAGCCAGAAGAGAGGCTGTCAAGTTGCACGGAGAAAAAAACCTCGTGCATGGGACCCGAAGTTTTCGGATCACGCATCCGAAAACTTGAACGAAAACGGGTCAGACTTCTGAAGTACACTTTTTTTTTTATACTTATATTTATTTTGTAAGTTTCTGAGATCCTTTGCTTGATTAAAATCAATCATTAATTTTTGAAAATATTATTTAGGCTAGTAGGTAAGCCTTTGATTTTGTTTTGAATTTTTTAGTCTAGAAAATTTTTATGGGGAAGGAGATGAATAAAATCAAGGTTGTTAAAGGCAGAACGTGGGTTCAGTTAAATTTTATAAGCTTGTCATACCGAAATCGTGGCAGGGTTGTTCGAGTTCACACAAAGATAAAACAAGTAATTAAATAAATAATATAAAATTTTGAGCCAGTGGGTGTTATGTTTGTGAACATAACTTTTACCTCGAAGTTCGACATGTTGCCTCTCTTTTGAACCTGGTTTATTTAGCTTCAACTCTCACCATTGCGCATTAATATTGTTAACGCTGTTGAAACCCTAACAAGGGTCTTTTCCCGATATTTGTAAATTCGCAGCTTTCAAACGAGAAGCTTCCTTTCCTTTTCAGCACTACAAAAGAGAAGTTGCCGATCCAGTGGATTGCTCAAATGATGAAAACATGTTGAATCATGCCGCTGTCATCGTTGGCTATGAACCGGGTAATTCTTTCAGTGTTTACTCCAAAACGGAGATGTTGCATGGGTGAGGGATTTGCAATTTGACCATTGATTCTTATGTAAAAGGTCGCGAGAAACACGGTGGTGCTACTTGTTTTCTCTGAAATCAACTCCCAGGTTCAAAAGAAGCTCTCAAAGTGAGGCCAAAATGGAGGGGATATCCCGAGCTATCCTGAGAGTCCACCTTTACATCAAGACAAACTCTCCATGGTAAGATAGGGAGCAAATATATTGACAGGGCTGCCTCTTTATTTGGAGACTGAAACTGAAAACACGGCACCCTTGCTATGTATTTGCTCCCTATCTTTGCAGGGAGAGTTTGTTTTGATGTAGAGGTGGACTCTCAGGGTAGGGTGGGATATCCCCTCCATTTTAGCCTCACTTTGAGAGATTTTTTTGAGCTTGGGAGATGGTTTCAGAGAAAACCATTGTGTTTCTCGCAAACTTTTACATAAGAAACAATGGTCAAATCGCAAAGCCCTCGCACATGCAACATCTCCATTGAAATTGTGATCGCGGAAAATATATTTCAGAGATCTCTCACTTCTGTCTTCCCTTTATGAAAGTAATATTTGGAAGTCAACGCTCATATTAGACTGTTGATGAATGATGATGATTGAAGCGTTGATCAAGCAAACCCAGCCTAATTTTCTAACACAGCGCCCGGCAAAGTGCCCAACTCGTCAAACTTCAGTCATCAGCAGGCAAATTATGTGCTCAAAAAGTTGCTCAGCAATACTGCTGTGCTAAGGAAGAACGCAGAGTTGAGAGTTGCCAAATTTCCTCTTATAAAACATGTATTTTTGAGGAGAGTTATCAATATCTTATCCTGAAATTTTCGGATGATATAGGTTTGATCACAAAGAAAATTCTCTGAAAAATTTAATAAAACATGTTCAAGATTTTTCCTGAAAATTCGTATTTAATCAAAGTAAATTTGGCAATTGACGAAGGTTCATACGGCATTCTTCCTTAGCACGGTGGAATAACAATCAGGCAAAAAATACCGTTGATTTGCGAACTAAACTTTTGAAATATGTATCGGAATAAGAATATATACGAATTGCAAAGACTCTAAATTTTTCTCCGGGCCATACATGGATATTCGAACTAAAGTCTGCACTCATAGCTACTCTGGAACAACTAATTTTACCACGAGATTTTGTATGGTTACCGTCATAAAGAGGGCAGTTATGCTTGGGAACCTTTCACGCATTTAAGGGACGCCTTCAATCAATAAATATGCAACCAGAACACTTGATGAACACGAATTGTTGTATCTAGGCCTGAGCAATTTCGTCGTAATCTCGATCACCTTTGTCGATCAAAATAATGTAAACTACATATCATAACCTGTATGAAACAGAATAATATATTATACTAATTTAGTAACTGAGAGCACCATATAGCCCCAGAGGCTGATTATAATGGGAATTATGTTTTTTCGGGTTAACGTTTCGTAGGTGCGTTATAGGTGAGTTATAGGTGCGGTTTCGGTAAATTAGTTCAACCGGGCAGCGCTGAGGAGAATCTTTGGTTTAAAAACCATACTATTATTCATATTGAACACCAATAAAAAAGGTAGATGAAGAGCGATTTTTGGTCTTTGAACCACACGAAGGACAAAGGTATAAAAATTATCACTGAGGATCTATATACTTATGTATGGTCCAGAGACCGAAACTCAGTACCTAGTTCATTTTCCGATATTTGTGCTACAACATTATGGTTTAGGTATAAACCAAAGATTCTTCTCAGTATGCTTGGTTTTTGCCTTCAGCTCAGAAAAATTATTTAACATGTGGACTGCATATTTATATAAATACATCGCTTCAAGAGCTGCAGTCGTTGTAATTATAATCATTGGTTTTTTCTAGATCATTGGATCATTCGGAATAGCCACGGACTACAGTATGGGTGGAAGGTATTTATAAAATCTCATTTAAGTATTTTGTAAGGTTCAATTCTTATACTGTAGAAGCTTTGGATTCTGAGTGAAAAAAACCCTTTTTTTAGAAGAATAAGGATGGATACCTGCGCATAGCATGCATAAAGAGATGGTGTACAAGAGATTGATCCGAATATTCTGCTGAACGGAGATACGTGAAAATAAATTGAAATAAAGTAACTGTGTACATATGATTTTATAGCTCCTCATAAATCCCTCTGATTATATAATTTCTATAGGTCCTTTTAGCATAAATACGTCCAGTGAGTTGAAGTTTTTTTTTTACTTTTGCAAAAGGCATAACTGGACGTATTTCTATCAAACGGAACTATGTGCATTAAGACATGAGCCCTGAGACCCATAAGAATACACATATAACAGGGCTCACTTCAGAATGCACATAGTTCCTTTTGATAGAAATACGTTCAACTCTCAAAAAGTTTTAGTTAGTTTTCATAATAATGTGTAAACCTATGATTATAGGGTTTTCCACTTACATTGGATCCATTATTACGCGATACGGATATGGCTGTTGGTCATTAGTATTCATTGAAAACTTTAAAAATAGAGGACATTTGGGGCGACCCATTTGATCGAAAGAAAGCCGCGATTTCTTTTTAAGTAGTTTACACTGGGGAAAAAAAACACATTGGATCTAGAGTCCAGACTCTTAAAAACATCGACAAGAAAAAGTACTCTTGACTCAATCAGAATCTAGCTTAAATCAAGAGCCAAGCCTCTTAATTTAAGCGGATTTCGTTTTGATTCGGGCAAAAATCCGATTGAATCAAGAGTATTTTTTCTTGTCAATGTTTTCAAGAGTCTGGACTCTAGATCCAATGTGCTTTTTTTCCAGTGTAAGCAATATAAACCTGAGGAAAAGGTTTGATTAACAGGCTATCAGGGTGTTCGCAACGAATACTAGCATTATTGATTCTTTAGGTACCATAGCTTGAAATGGGAAAATATCAATGATCGATGATTCATATGACGCTGGTTATGATCAGCTAAACGTCCTGATTGCCGAGGTGCGAAACTACGTATCTTCATTGCGGTGTTTCAAAATCTCCGCTCCTAGTTAATTTTTTCGAAGAGGAACAAGTCAACTTTACAGCTTGAAAGTTATACAGAATATTCACCTGACATAGAAGAAAAATCAAGGAAGATTTCAAGAAATTATGCGTTGATTAGTTTTCCAAAAAAGAAATAAAGTATGGATGGAAGTCCACAACACGTGGTCTCTCATTTTAGCCATCAATATAATTAAACGATCATTTATTCTTTTTCTTCTCTTTTCCTGTCGAGTAAATTTCTCTAAAGTTTGTTTCGCGTCTTCTTCAATCCTTTGGAAAGTGTCTCCTTTGAGTTGTTGACTATTTTTCTCGACAGTTTTGATTCTTTCTTCTTCTTTTCTTTCAGGGTCACCTCCTCCTTAAAAAAAATACATGCGGCGTGGGTATCTATAGTTTCGCCATCAAACTGTAACTGCCTGTGGCATCTTCACAAACAGGAAAGCGAAGATAACATCGTTAAATAACTTGGATCCAGTATAAAGAGTCACTAATTTATAGGTATATCTTTGAATATTAGTGCACAGTGAGAAATTGGACCACCTTTTGCAATGTGGAACCATTGTTTCTCATCTTGAAAATGAAATAATTATGCGCCGTTACTCTCTCTATACAGATAAGTATATGCATCTGCGTAAATAAAAGTTTGGTTTCCACATATTACCTTTGTTCACTGCGCACCTTTGTCATTTTATTTCAAATGGTCCCCATCAAGTTTTCATCACTGGAAGAAATACACATTGGATCTAGAGTCCAGACTCTTGAAAACATTGACAAGAAAAAAAACTCTTGATTCAATCAGATTTTTGCTGAAATCAAAAGGAAATCCGCTCAAATTAAGAGGCTTGGTTCTTGATTTAAGCAAAAATCCGATTGAATCAAGAATATTTTTCTGTGGATGTTTTCAAGAGTCTGGACTCTAGATCAAATGTGTTTTTTTTTCCAGTGTAGTGCTTGAAGTGGTAGGAGCTGAAAAGGTTCTCGGAAAATTTGAATAAACTCGATATGTGAATAAACTCGAAGACAGTTAAAAGAGGATATATTAGATATTTTTCGTGTTGTGGACCCTCACGCTTACTCTGCCGTGCTAAGGAAGAACGCTGTATGAACCTTCAGGCGTTGCCAAATTGCCTATGATAAAACACGAATTTCCTCTTCAGCTCATGAAAAGTCTTCCAATTTTTCAGATAATTATGCTCGCAATTCTACCGAAAACTCCTCAAAATTTCACGAGAAAATATGCATATCCCTCCTAAAAAATGAACATTTCATCGAAGTAAATTTGGCAACTCTCGGATGTTCATACGACGTTCCTCCTTAGCACGGCAGTACTGATGTACCATCAGTTTTCCTATGCAGATAGGTGCATTTACGGGCGAGTCGGAGGAAGTAGTTCCGTATGGAAAAAATTAGTCAATTTTTCAGTCACTTTTCAGACGGAAAAACCTTCCCTTTCGCTTTGGCAAAAGTTTGCAACGGACTCACTGAATTTAAGACATTACCCTTTGATAAACCGCACTCTCATTATCGCATTCATAACTTGATATGTTTGCGGGTTGGGTGCCCTTGAAAGGCGAGACATAGTCCGGCGCACAGTCGACTTAAAGGAGACTCATCAATTTTTTGTCACTTAAAGTTTTCTTCGGTTCTCTTTTTTACCAAGTTTTCACCTTTCGAGTAAACAATGCAACTTTGGAAAATTTGAAGAATATATCATTGGATACGAAAGACGCTACACGACCACGACATTGCTTGAAAAGATAACACGCTTTTTCATTTTCACTGAGAATTGTAAACTGATTGAGCACAAGCTGGCATAGAACGTAAGAAAGAAATGAAAGATTGGAAATTTCAGTGAAATGTTTCATGAAATTTCACGAGGCTGTGAAATATTTCATGTTTTTTAGGGGCTAGAGAATACAACCCACACTAAACACACAAAAATAGAAAAAAAGTCACAGATTTCACATTTTGCAAAACATGAAAAGGAACCGATATTTTTCAATATCTCTCAAAAATTCCTGAAATTTCATGAAATTGTACGAAGCCGTGAAATATTTCATGTTTTTCAGGGACTAGAGAATACAACCCACACTTAAACACACAAAAATAGAAGAAAGTCACAGTTTTCACCTTTGCAAAACATGAAAAGGAACCGATATTTTTCAATATCTTTCAAAAATTCCTGAAATTTTTATGAAATAATTCACGTAAAATATCAAGATTTTATATTTCATGAAATTGTGCCGCCCTGAGTGAGCAATTAAACACAGGTGAGGAGAAAACTGACGTTTTTTGCATTAGCGCATTCGTTGATTTTACGAGTGAGTAAATATCACGTTAGTCATTTGTATGTTCAGACCCATCAACTTTTTTTTCCAAACAGTTTTTTTTTTCTCTTTTACGCTTCCTTATTCTCATGAAATCATTTTGATTCCGAAGAAAACCGAAGTTTTCGTATAAGACGAAACAATTTTTGAGCGGACCCATAAAACTCTGAATTAAATAATCAACGAATTCAAATCAATTTAATGGAAAAAAATCCGCAATTTTTTTTAACTTGTTTTTTTATTTAAATAAAACTTTCCTAAAATCAGGGGAAACAATCTTTAGAATAAAATAACTTTTCTTAAATAAAATCATTCTCAATCTTTCCCGATAGAGAGATGAATGAGTTAAAATCAAATTAATTAAAGAAAATCCTAAAATTTAATTTTTTCTATTTAAATACTTTTTTCTTGAGAATGGGAGAAAAATTCTTTAGAACATGAAAAACTTACTGAAGAAAAGTTTTTTATGTTCTAAAGAATTATTTCCCCATTTTCAAGAAGAAAGTATTTAAATAGAAAAAAAAAAAAATTAGGATTTTCTTTAATTAATTTGATTTTAACTCGTGCATTCTTTTATCGAGAAAGATTGAGAGGGATTTTATTTTAGAAACGTTATTTTTGTTCTAAAGATGGTTTCCTCTGATTTAAGGAAAATTTTATTTATATAAAGAACATGTTTTAAAAACTATTGGATTTTTTTCCAAAACCAAAACAAACATTATTTTGAAACTTAGATGATCGTTTGTAAGCATTTTTGCTTCAGTGCGGATTTGCTCATTGGCTAAACAGATTTTTACTTCGGTGACGGTGAGTCAAGTTACCGCGGAACTTTACCACTGTGCGCGACTGTGGCGCCGCGACCGCCACGCGTAGGACGTTCCTACCTGGCGTTCTCACCTGAATTATATCTCCTCTCCCCCTCCCCTTTCCTCTCCCTCTCCATCCCATTATCATTCATCCTCTCCTATTTCCACCTTCTCTCAACAGATAGAGCTGCACTGTCACCAGTAATCCAAGTTTCTTTAATCGAAATTTCCAGCAGTTTCAGATAAAAACCCGCACAAAAATTCATACCTTCTCACAGGTGAATTTTCGGCGCAATTTTTAAATTGAAATTTTTGTTTGCGCCTGGTATAAATTAAATACTGCATCGCTGTGAAGTGCCCCGTCGCATGGAAATTGATCGAGTTCGTATTGACCGGACCTCTTGAACGGCAAACAGTCGGCATCGCTTCTCGGCCTTAATGGCTAAGATCAAAGTGTAGTATCTGTTCTTATCAGCTTAATATCTGATACGACCCGCACTGCGGGTCCAGTATATTAAACTTATTTTTGGAATCAGGCGGAGTGTTAAGAGCTTGCTCCACCTCTGCCACGGATCGGCCCGGTATTGCAGTACCGCCGGGATCGGTCCAATAATTACATCATTTTTCCCATTAAATGCAAAAGTAACGTAACACCACCGAGTTTTTTTACAAAAGCGCGTATATCCATCTGCGATAATTTACCCGCCAAATGACGCGGTTGTACATTCTTTACAAGTAAATAAATAAAAAATCTACGATAATGCAAGTTTCCTGTCATGGAGTATTTTTTTAACTTTGATTTAAAATTCCCCTTCTTTACAGTACAAAGCATTAACACTTTTTTTTAATGGAAATACGGATCGCATTTAGTAAAAAGGAACCAGTGCGATTAAAGTGTTGTGAACATGTTGTTTCTTCATAATTATCTAAAAATTCTCCCAGAGCGACGAGTAGTTTTGGCTTCCCACCAAAAAATTGTCGATTTTAAAGGAAAATAATCGAGTAAATTTTAATACTGTACATATATTAAGTATTTTTAAAAGAAAGGGAGAAGTTTCATCATTTTGAAAACACTGTAATTGAGCTTATTCCTTTTTTCTAAATGCGATCCATTCAACGGCATTTTTTGAGACCTTCCCCGATTTTTCTTCTTCACGCGAATAATTAATATTTTGTGAAAATTCTAAATAAAAATGTTTAATTATTCTCGCCATCGGGGGAATAAAATGGAAGTGTCGATATTTTGAAATGCTTCAAACGAAATGTCCGTTTTGTGGTGTTTCATCGTCGATATCGTGTAGCGATATTCGATATATAGTGGTATTCGATACATAGTATCAATGGATAGTCGATACTCGATATAGCGATGGTAGGTATAGTGAAATAAAGTGACGACGTCTATACCGAGCATTGGTCACTTGGTCAGAGGTGGTTAAGTTTGAAAAAAAATAGAACTTATCAAAGGCGTGACCACATGTTTTTACAGAAGAGAACAACGAAAATAATTTACAACTTCTCCTTTATTGCGTTTATTTTGTACGAGAACATTTTTAATTTTTCTCACACTGGATTCAACGAGGAGATCAGTGCTTCCATCTAACAGTAGTGGCGTAGCACACTTTGCGATATATCGACGGTGAAACTACCAAACCACGTATCTCGGTTTGCGACGTCGCAGACTTCCTGTCATACTTTATTTTTTAAATGAAAAACTACTTAACGTCCAGTCTTGAAAATTTCTGCAATTTTTCCTCCTTGTGTGGAGAAAATTCTGTGAAAATTTCAAGGAATGATATTGATTTGGTCTACTTCAAAAAAAATGAAATGTGAGCGTAGATTTTTAAACACCGCAAACGAGATACGTGGTTTGGTAGTTTCACCGTCGATATCGAGTGATCTACCATTTAAACCTATGGAAAAGGATCGATAGACAGGGTGTTCGCAACAAACACCTTAATAATCGATTCTTTACCATAACTTCAAATGGGGAAATATCGATAATCGACCATTCACGCCTCGCCACTGTATAGCAGACATCAAGCAGTGTCGCAAACACTTTATAATAAGCTTCATAAATACAAGTTAGTGTATGACACAGGTTCCTGAAACGAAAATTCTATGATTACAAAGTACGTTGAACTAGTATTTTTCGTCCAAAGTTAATTTCATACTTTTTTGGCGTAACTTTTAACTGTCAAAGTATCCGAAGAGGATTTCCTAAGACAGAATTTAACAGTTTTTAAAAGTCTTTGAATCTGTGACGGTCTTTGTTACTATGGTCCGGTTGGTTTCCGCGAGCCCAAAGACGCCCACGAAAAACTTAAAACTTATGAATGAATGAGTGGCACGGACATAGCAATTAGTACTCTCCCTCTGCACTTGTAGTTAGGTACTACTGCCGTGATAGCGAAGAGAGCAGTAAGTGTTAAATTTTCGAAATCCAGTTTCCTTCAAATTCGTTAAATCTCCTTTCGGTGAAATCGCTAACAGCTAAAACAGCAAAATTCATCTTAATTGTATAACAATGAGACTTACAAGAAAGCCGTGACATAGTTTCAGGCAAGATAGCCGTAAGTGACATTATTCCTCCAGAGAGCCAATGCAAACAGTGCTTCCAGGTAAAGTGCCACTCTCTTCTGCCAATTTCTAAACTGAAGATGTGTTCGTTGTGTGTCCAAAATGCGGCCACGAAAGCACGCAGAAGATAGCACTTACGGCTGTCTTGCCTAACACTAGCTTAACATGAAAATGAAATATACCCTTTTTATGTGATTGAAAAAAAATCGGTCGATTTTTAATAATCCAAACAATTTTTATGAGTCTCCCGGGTGATTAGTGGCAATTTGACAAAGAACAGAGGCTTCTTTCAATAGAATTTTCCGAGTCCGTTTTCTCAAAGCTTCCCTTTTGCAGTTACACAAGAAAATTAAAGGTGCTTGGCTCAAGCATGATACTTCTTGAATTTTCCGACAAGAATTCGTTTTATCTTGATTTAAGCTGATTTTTCTCTTGATACAAGCAAAATAACGCTTTCGTTAAGCGAAAAAGTAGTTTCTGTTAAACAGCAAAATTCTTGATTTAAGAAAAAATACTTCTCGGCGGCAACTTTAAGATTCTTTTTTTTTCAGTGTGCTGCTCCCTTCGCTATCACGGCAGCAAAACTTGCTCAATTGGACTGCATTTTGCAATTTGGAACTGTAAAGTCTGGCCCGGTTTTTTAACAACGTAAGTGCTATTAGATTCCCCATGTATATAAGTGTTTTTCCAGAAGAGCCAGAATTTATAGTTTCAAATTGCAAAATGTTGTCCATTTAATGAACATGTGAAGAAAGAGAGGAGATTAGTTGGATCATACGTACATAATTGTTTCATATTTTTAAACGTAAATAATCCATACAGAGTGCACAGACATTTCAAAATCGTAAGTTTAAATATTAGAGCCGAACACAGTGCGGCTAGCGCGGAACGCCTACTAGCGCCTACAAGACTGCATGGATACTTCACGCACTGCGCGAACGGACCGTGATTTACGTGCAATACGTGAAGTATCCACCGTGGTGTGCGCGCAATGCATGAAGTATCCATGCAGTCTTGTAGGCGCGCGCCACGCATTTCGCGCTCGCCGATTGTGCTCGACACTATTATTCGAACTCGCGGAGTCAGCGTTTTTCAACTCATGATTTTGAAATTTGGGTACACTCAGCATGGATTATTCCTGTTCATAAAGATTGAAAAAAAATTATGTACTACAGGAAAATATACTTTGCGTTTTGAAAATATCAAGGTGGCTCCGTGCCAAAAATGATCGTCTAAACACAGAGTTTTTTCCAAAAATGATCGTCTAAACACAGAGTTTTTTCTTTTATATTTCGTGAGATTTACTGTAGCAAATCATTTAAAGCACTCGTAAGAATTCATATCTAAAACTATTTGTCCTGCTGAATTTCAGCCATGGTGGAATCTGTTACAACCCCCATATCTTTTCATAGCTTAAGTACAAGATGCTTATTTTAGGCTTCTAGATTCTTAGACTTGCAAAATGCAGTCCAATCGATACTTCTTCTTGCTTGCTGAACTTGCTACGTCCACTGCTTCCGCTCGCCCTCGCTTTACTTAGCGTAGTCAACCTGGGGGTTCTTCCCAGCAGCGCTGAATTCGAACGCATATCCTGACCCGAAGGAATGGGGCCCCTTGTGGACATCCTCGTCGCTCTCAGCCTGCTCGCGGAACTGTGCCGCCCCTCCAGGAACTCCGCCGACGACGCCAAGCCCGGCGACATGCGCCCCTCCCGTCGAGGGCAGCTCCTGGCTGGAGTCCTCGTAGATCTTGTAGGGGGCGCGGTGTTGGGGCTGCGCCGCCCGGAACACGCTCAGGGGCGCGGACGGGGGCGGCGCCCCTCCGGCCAAGGGGCGCGGGTACAGCTCCCCGCTGTCCAGGTTCGAGCTGCTCGCGAACGGGAAGTTGGGTCGGGCGACGAAGGGCGCCGATCGCTGACCTCCGTGACCTTCCTCCGCTGAGTGGTATGGACTCGATGGCAGGGCTGACGTCACCTGCAACCATAAACAAGAGAGTTTGTTGTAAATTGGACGTATTTCTACCAAACAGACCTATTTGGAGGTGAGAAATATGGGGTGTGCTCGTGGAAGCTGCATAAGAAGCAATGTAAAAGTGGGCGTGATTCCTTTTGAAGAATTGGAAGAGCGGGATTTTACATTCTATCAAACAGACCTATGTGCCAACTGAATGCGGAACTCATAAGCCGCGGGCATGGCAAGAGAGCCTTGTGGACAGGGCTCATGAGTTAAAGCGTCCCGACGACGATGTCCCCGCCGCCGCGCTCCCGAGTCCACCCTCGGTCGTTGCCGCTGACGTCACTGGCGCTTTATTATTCTCATTCACTTTCACGGCCAGAGAACTAACGAGCACACCCCATATTTCTCACCTCCACATAGGTCTGTTCGGTAGAAATACGTCCAATTGTATCTCAACGGAGCTGTGGATCAAAGGCGGACGGAAATTATGTGCTGTCGTGCTACGGAAGAACTTCGTATGAGTCCGCGGACGTTGCCAAACCTCATTTGATAATTCTCGAATTTTCTGGAAAATTTGTAGATAATGGAGATGTTGCATGTGTGAGGAATTTGCGATTTGACTGTTGATTCTTCAGTAAAAGTTTGCGAGAAACACGATGGTCCCACTGGTTTTCTCTGAAATCATATCCCAAGCTCAAAAACAGCTCTCAAGTTGAGGTTGAAATGTAGGGGATATCCCACCCTACCCTGAGAGTCCACCTTTACATCAGGACAAACTCTCCATGCTAAGATAGGGAGCAAATACACTGCCACTTTATTTGGGGACTCTAAGACTGAAAACACGGCATCACTACTGCTAATGTATTCGCACCCTATCTTTGGCATGGAAAGTTTGTCTTGATGTAGACGTGGACCCTCGGGATAGCGTGGGATATCCCCTCCATTTTGGCCTCAACTTGAGAGCCGTTTTTGAGCTTGGGAGATGATTTCAGAGAAAACCAGTGGCACCATCGAGTTTCTTGCGAACTTTTACATAAGAATCAACAGTCAGATCCCAAATTCCTCACACATGCAACATCTCCATTCGTCGGCCTCGTGACATCGTCACCTTCCAGCCAAAGTATCACAAGCGCCATGCGACGTTTAAAAATTTCCGCCGCCATTTTATTTTTTTACGGAGAAATTGTTCAACGAAGCTGTCCGAAAATTTCACTGAATTTTCTTTGTGCTGCCGATAAAATTTAGTGAAATTTCCAAACAGATTCAACGAATAATTTCTCAGTAAAGAAATAAAATGACGGCGGAAATTTTTAAACGTCGCATGGCGCTTGTGATACTTTGCCTGGAAGGTGACGACATAAGGACGTAACTACACTCTGCAATGAACCCTGTCTTCCATACAATTCAATGCTTTTCCGGGCTCATCTCAATGTGTAGTTACGCCTATAAAATATGTCAGCCAAGCGACGAATTGTCACCCGAGAGGCTTTTGCTCTTGATATGATCTATAGTGTCTAAAAGTTTCAATGAAAAGTGTGTATAATTATCCTCAAAAATGAATATTTTCTGTGAGTAACTTTGGCAGCATTCGAATAATCAAACGGCTTTTTTCCTCAGCACGGCAGTATGATGAAAGAACTTAGAAAATAACTTGAATATCAATGGTCAACGATTCATTTCGTCACTGGTTATGATCAGCTGGACGTGTCGATCGCCAAAGTACGAAACCACGTAACTCCATTCTGCCGTGCTAAGGAAAAACGCCGTATGAACCTCCAGACATTGCCAAATTTCCCTCGATAAAAACCGAAGTTACCGGGAAAATTGCGAATATTACTTTCCTAAAATTTCTGACAATTCTGTACGCAATTTAATCCAAAATAGCTAAACAATTCACGGAAAAATATGCAGGAATGTGGTCAAAAATACATGTTTTATCGAAGGAAATTTGACAACTCTCAAATGTTCATACGGCGTTCTTCCTTAGCAGGGCAGCATTGTGGTGTTTCAAAGTTTCGGCCCATATTTTCTTTTTTCAAGGAGACCAAGCCAACTGTATCACTCGGCATCCACACAGAATATTCTGCTGACAGAGAGGAAAAATCAAGGAAGTTTTCAAGTAATTACGCTGACTAATTTTTTTAAAAAAAATAAAATGGAGTAAAGTTTGATAGGAAGTTTGCGACGTCGCAACGTGGTTTCGCACTTTGGACATCGATATTTTGAGCTGTCATGATTTTATTACGTATCAAAGCTTTCACTGTCAAATCAAAGCTGAGAACAAGGCGCATAAGAGCAATTTTTGAAAAAATTGAGAGTTTAATGATTTCAAGTACGACTAGTCTTAATGCATATTCTGTGAAAAATTCGCTCCCATATTTAAACTTTTAAGGTTCAAAAATTCAGTTTGAAGTAGCTCTCCGCCATAAGGATCCATATAATTTTGAAACTTCAAACACGTATTTCTCGAAACTGCAAAAACTACTTTTATGCACCTTGTCTAACAAGCCCCTCAATTATTTTAGCATTCCGGTAATGTAGTGAAGTATCAATCCTGGATCGGTGCCCGCATTCCATGACTGTCAAAAAATCCAGGATCCGGAACTTTTTTGTACCAATCTCTCCCACTCCATGGCCGTCAAAAGTTCCGGGAAAGTTCCAGAAAATGCAAAAGATTCGAAACGTTTCGGGAATATCAAAAGTTCCGGGAAAAATTCAGGAAAATCTCAAAAGTTCCGAAATTCGGTACCACTGGGGGAGCACTGTTCTCGATGAAGGTGTTATGAAAATATTTACTCCCAAAATTTCAAATGCTCGTCAGTTTTAATTTTAAATTTAAGAAAAGTAATGGACCACTAGACACGGTACGAATTTCAGCATTCTAATTCTTGTTTCTCAGCCAAAATTCCACGTAGAACACGAGGCGCACAAAGAAAATTACCGAAATCCTTACGAAGATATTTAATGATTCTTGATGCGTGAATTCAAACCATCCGCTCATGAAAACTCAATGCTCTACGTGATTCACATCGTGCGCTAAACGTTATCATGAAAGTCTCTGCGATATAATATTATGGCGCCCTCGATCTTGACGCTTCGGCTCAGCTATAGCAAATTGCTTATATATGTAGTTTGAACAAAACATGGTGAGAAATGAACATTGCTCGATTGAGAAGCTTGCCGAAGCCGTTGTAGTGCGCGATGTGACTCACGTAGAACTTTGAGTTTCTTGTAAGCGGGCAGTTCAAATTCCTCGTAATCAATGTGTAATAAAAACGTTAATATCTTCGTAAAGAGTAATTTTCGTTGTGTGAATCGTGTTTTACGTGAAATTCTGGTTAAGAAACAAGTATCAGGTTGCTTAAATTCGCATCTTTTCTATAGAGTCCCTTTATGCCCAGAGTTAAGACAACACTTTTGGTTGGGCTGAAAGTGGCCTAAAAAAAATCCAATTCTGATTGGTTCTCGCTCATGGAGGCCGAAACGAGTGCACCAAGATGGCGGGTACCTCGAATGTGAACAAGAATGATGAAAATATTACCTAATTGTGGTTTATCAAGAGTAAATTGTTATTTCCATCGGTCCAAAATGAAAATAGATTAAGAAATTATTCACAGACCAATCTCATTTTCTGATTAACTGATCAATTTGTTGATGTTGTTGTTTTTGTGTGACAGACATTGCAGGATTCCTGATCCTTATCCCTCAATATCGTTCGTTTGGGTGCACTCGTTTCGGCCTCCATGGCCAGCCAAGGCCGGCTGCCAGTCAGCTGATAATCGAGTTTTCTTAACTCTGGGTATAAAGGGACTCTACTTTTCTAGTGGTCCATTTTAAGAAGCGAATTCTCGCGATCGAATATTATTCACCGTTGAATGATATTCGACGATTGTGCATTTTTTCAATGATATTCGACTTCTTCGTTGGTCTCACCAGAGACCGTTGAAATCCATCAATTTGAAATTTCGAATTCACCTCGGGACTTGAATTCGATTTTTGAATTGATGCAATCGATGTCAGAAACTTCATCTCTCACCAAAATTTTTGTTCTGTCATCTCTTTCTGTTGTTGTGTTTTGTCAATTCAAGTCTGGTGTTTTCGCAATTTCTGTGTTTTAGTGTTTCGTGTTTTCTTATTTTCTTCTTAATTTCATTTAGGAAAAAAATCTGAGCTCTGATTGGCTCCTGACATCACCGATCATCGGCATCACTCAGCACTGATCAATTCGTTTGATGAATGACATTCGATCGCGAAAATTCGCTTAAGATCTTATCTAAAGGTACCTGAATGGCTTTGGGGACATGATCGCCCTCCAATATCCGGAAGCCGTCCTTCCCGGCGGAGTACTTGACGCTGATGGTTTTGCCGTTGGGGTCGACGTAGGAGTAGGCGCCGGTCCGGCTGCCATCTGGGTGGATCTTCTCGCCCTGTTTGAGCCCGTTGTCCGAGGCGAAGGCGAAGTTGAAGTCCCCGTTGTTGCTCAGCGCCTGTTTGTGCATGAGGATGAGCGGCACTTTTTGCGGCGCCCCTTTCGGCGCCCCCGAATACTCGTCGTACTCCAACCCCCGCGCCCCTTGCACCCGCCACGCCACTCCTGCCCACAACACGATCGCCTGCACCAGGTCAAGACAAACCAATGAGCTAATTGAATTCAAGCGAAGGGTTTACCGAAACAGCCCAAGTAGCACAGTGCAACGAAAAGATTGAAATTAAATTGCGATTTGATTTCAATAAAATTGTAATTTTTTAACCATTAAATTGCATATTTTTACATCGTTTAGTCGATTTATGCCGATTTTAAACAATCAAAAAAATGAGCTTCATGTGTCAGAATGATAGGCAATATGCAATGCAACAAAAAATTGCAAATTATTTTAATTTTACTGCAATAAGTTTTAATAAATGAGGCCCCTTCAAATAGGAGATAGGCAACGTATACAACACTCCGTGGGATTGCAATAATTTTACTATGAAATTGCTACTTATTGCAGTCTGTGCTACTTGGGAGGGTGACAAAATTTCATAATAAATAAAATCTTGAGATTTTACGTGAAATATTTCATGAGATTTAAAAAATATGTATAGAAGATATTGAAAAATACCGGATTCTTTCCATGTTTCGCAAAATATAAAAACTGTGACTTTCTTCTATTTCTGTGCGTTTGAGTGCGGGTTGCATGCTCTATCCCCCAAAAAGATGAAATATTCTACAGCCCCGTGAATTTCGTGGAATATTTCACTGAAATTTCCAATCTTTCTTGCGTTTCATACCACCCAGTGGCGAAACGCCTTCAATTTTAGCGTATCGACGGTGTAAAAAATTGAAAGCACGAGGGTTTGCTTGTTTTTTTGTTTTTTGTTTGGTCCAACGGAGAATTATATATAATTGAGATCTTTTCTTTGGTAATAATGAGAGAGCGTCAATTCCATGAGACAAAATTCACTAAAACTCTCTACACCTCTTTAGTGCAACAGGACTTAATTATCTTTCAAGAAATTCCCACCTTGTTATACCTGAACCGGATAAACATTTTGATTTGCCACAGCTAAAGGCTCTTAGATTTTGCATGTGTGCGATAAGTATCTTGATTTATTTTGCGATCTTAACTCTTGGTATGAAGGGACTCTTAATTTTGCGAGGAAAGCTCCGTACTTTTCAAGGATGTCTGTTATTCTTAATATATAGGAGCGCCTTCATTTTCGCCGTTATTTCAAGTGCCACGCCGCGGCACGCTGAGCGGGCGACCAGCGTGGAACGCGCATCGGCGCCTTCAAACCTAAGTGGATACTTCTAACATTGCGCAATGCGTGTAGTATCCACTTAGGTTTGTAGGCGCCGCCCCGCTCTGTTTGGCTTTAATATTTAAACTTGCAGAAGCCGCGTTTTTAAACTCATGATTTCGAAATGTTTTCACACTCTACATGGATTTTTCTTATTTAAATTGATGGAAAAAAATATATGAATCAAATGAGAATATCGACGGTGTAAGTCGCCAATCACATGACTCTGTTTACGACGTCGCAAACTTCCTGTCGTACCCACTTTCTTTTTCAAACGGAAAACTTCTCAGCGGCAATTCTTTAGATCTACCGTGATTTTTCTTCTCTGTGCGAAGAAAATTCTGCAAAGGAATGATATCAATTTGTTCTGCCTTAAGAAATGACATAGAGGCGGAGATTTTCAGACACTGCAAACGAGATATGTGATTGCGGACTTACGCCGTCGGTATGCAGCACGCATGATCTTTGAGCAGGTATAGTTGCATTCAGTCCACTCAGGTACTATCATTGATGCTACGAAATGAAAGGATTAACCAGTCAGTCTAGCTACGTTTCACACCGCATTTTTGCTATTAGAGGTGGGAAGCCTCAAAAAAGCTTCCTCGTGAATGGGCGTTTATAGTTAGATACATAAACTAAGATCTTGTGCTAGGATCTAATCGTAGGCTTGAAAATATAGATTAAATTATAATAGGTATTTCATACAAAATTCAGTGTAAATATAAAATGTATGAACAGAAGTAGATTTAAATTAAAGTAGAAAAAAAATGTGAAAAAAAATAAATAAATGGACGTATTTCTGCCAAACGAAACTATAGACGAGTGAGAAAGATGGGGTGTGCTATAGAGTGGTACATGAGAAACAACGTAAAAGTTGGCATAATTTCCTTTGGAGAGATGGAAATGCGGGATTTTACATTCTGTCGAGCGGAACTAAGTGCCAACTGAATGCGGCCCTCATGCGCCATGGGCATGAGGTAAGAGCGTTAAGGACAGGGCTCATGAGTTAATGCCGACCACGCGGAGCCGCGGCGAGGGCCTCGTTGCCGCCAGTAGCGTGGCGTGAATAATCGATTATCGATATCTCGTCATTTGAAGCTATGGTAAAGAATCGATTACTAAGGTGTTGGCTGCGAACACCCTGATAATCGATCTTTTTTCATAGGTTTAAATGGCACAACAATCGATATATCCCAATTCACGCCACGCCACTGGTTGCCGCTGACGTCACTGGCGCTTTATAATTCCCATTCATTCTTACGGCCCGAGAACTGACAAGCACACCTCTGATTTCCCACCTGTCTCTGGTTCCATTTGGCAGAAATACGTCCAAAAGCGGTAAAAATCTTTTCAATCTTTGCGTAGTCTTATTGTTAGTTTATTTGCGGTGTTTCCTCTCTGACCAGTTAAAATGCAGTCTGTAAGAGAATTGGATTGCGTTTTGCAAAAAGGAACTACTAGCATTGCAATGATGCTAAGATTGGGCAACTCTATCTTTTGCAATAAAATTGCGGAAATCGTGAAAAACTATGAAATTTAGATGGTAATTTTTGTCTTAAATTTACAGTTTTTAGCGAGTAAAATAGAAACTGTTGATGGATAATGGGGGTTTTCCTCCAAGACAAAAGAAGTTGCACAATCTTAGCAACATTGCAATGCTAGTGGTTCCTTTTTGCAAAATGCAATCCAATTCATGTAAAGAAAGTTGCGATATCTTGGTTAATATGACCCCGTTTTTAGTTCATTATGATTTCCATGAAGTTCAACACCAGTGATATTTGACAACACTGGATGATTTTCTTTGATTTTTCTCGATTGCTCATTGATCGGGTGTTAAGAGGTACTTGAATAAGGGCAATGGGAATAATGTTCACTCTGCAACGCCACGCCGTGTTATTAGTTGTGCGTGACATAATTTCGCCGATTCGCGCGCGAAAAATGAGAGTCCAAAAGTGCTGTCGTATTACGCATCGTCACACTGACAATAAAGCAGTCGCCCTATAGTCACTTATAGTCATAGTTTAAAATTTTTTACTAATCTATAATCTTAAATTATCAAAACCTCCTATGATTCCTCCCCCTGTCGGCCTCCTATGATGTGGATTGCATTTTGCAAAAAGGAATCACTAGCATTGCAATGTTGCTAAGATTGTGCAACTTCTTTTGTCTTGGAGGAAAAACCCGATTATCCCTTAATAGTTTCTATTTTACTCGCTAAAAACTGTAAATTTAAGACAATAATTACCATCTAAATTTCATAGTTTTTCACGATTTCCGCAATTTAATTGCAAAGGATGAAGTTGCAGAATCTTAGAATCATTGCAATGCTAGTGGTTCCTTTTTGCAAAATGCAATCCATGTAGTGGTTGAAGCGCTGGCCCTATAATCAGGAGGTCTCGGGTTCGATTCCCGGACAGGCGACCCAAGTTTGATGGTCTCAAACAATGGTTGCCTGGGGCAGCGCAGGATTATTACTTGTGAGATACTTGAAGTATTAAAATAAAAAAACAACAACACCATGATGCCTGTGATTAGCGAGATTGACCCATTGTTATCAGTCCTGAATATACAGGCTTATTTTTGGTTTTATACATGATCCCATCAGATTCCGGTTCAGATGCTGGTGATGAAAGCAATGCTCTGAATTTTACTTATATCTCGAAATTTTATCGAAACTTTACGCCTCAAACAAAATAATGGTTTCCTTCAAATTGTATTCCTTTTTTCCTCAAACGGAATCATTTTACATTCAGACTCGGAATTATTTTTTCTTAAAACAAAAACAAATATGTGTGAGGTGAAGAGAGACATTTTTAAAGTTTGAGTTTTACCTAGTATCAGTTTTAGTGCTCCCAAAAATTACCATTTCCTCCTAAAAAAGCTAAAATGAGTATATCTAAAATTGACTCCATTTCTTTAGAAATCATTACTGGAGGATCTGTTTTGTTACAGAATAAAATTGTTTTCCTTTAAAGAGGAAATAGACAGTGCTGAATAGCTGTGTTCTGAGCAACGGCAATTGAAGTGCATTTCAAATCACGCTCGCGTGAATGAATTTGCCTACTCCAGCAGTTGAAGGAGTTTTTAGGACCTTAGAACAGGCGCTAGTAGACGTGATTGATTCGACATGGCCAAAGTGAGTGGTTAAGTGCACGGGTACATTTTTCTCTTTCTGTCATCTGAGTGCCGACTAAATCACTTTCTTCAAATAAATTAAAGTCTTCCGGGATTTCCTTTTAACAAGTTCTTCAATTTTTCTACGAAAGAATAAATTGAATTAATGTAGCATAAATTACTAATACTCGTATGTTACCTACAAAATATCACATTTTAACCAATTCGAAATCAAATAATATTTATCTATAATATGCGATTGAGTAAGTTGCGCTGTTCACAGAATCGTGTTTCAATGATTTAGATTAGCTTAAAATAGTAAGATCTGCTCAAACAGCAACTTCCGACGCTCAATATTAACGGAAACATTCCGCTTTGAAAAACTCGATTTATGACGTCATCTTTCGCTGTAGTGACAGTGACACCCTTGGTTCCTTTCACCTTGCTTTCATTAGTTAGTATGACACACATTTGCACTGGTCGTTCATCGTGAAATTCGAACGAAAGCAAGGTGGAAGAAACCAAGGGCCTCACCACTACACCGCGGTGGATGAAATAAAAAACCCAACTTTTCAAAGGGCTAAATCTCGGTTAATATTAAACGTAGAAAGTTGCTGTTGGGACAGAACTTATTATTTTTAGCTAATCTACAAGAATCATACACCAAAACATGATTCAATGACCAGCGCAACTGACCCATTGTCACACCACCAAAATAAATCTAAAACAAAACCTGTAACGTTTCAAGCATGTCACAATGGTGGGTACAAGAATCGTAGACACAAGTCGATCGAAAAACGAAAACACAATTCAATCGACATAGATTAGATCGAAACTCTTTCGATCGACACAAATCAAACGACATTTTTTTTCATCGACATACTTTCCATCGAAATATTATTTGATCGATATAGTTTTTATCGACGTATTTTTAATCGACATATATTCGATCGACAAAGATTCGATCGAAATTGTTTCGTTCAAAAATTTAAATGTAAAATCCTTAAACAAAAATCACTTTTACGTCGACATAGTTTCGATCGACGTCGCGGTTCACTCGACATAGTTCAATCGAAAAATAGAAACGCAATGGGTCACTAAACCATGAACGAATTTTGACTTGCAAATATAGTTTACTGAAGGAAAATGACGCTTAGAACACGATGCACACATTAAAAACGCGAACAAGTAACTCATTAACCGAGAAATGCGCAGTTCAAATCGCTCAACTTATACGCAAAGAGGTTGTTCCAAAAACGCCGATTTTGGCCCCCCCCTGGATTCGGCCCAAACTTTGCTCAGATGTTGTACTAAGTGTCCCCGACGCTTGGGCAAAATTTCAGCCCCCTCGGATAATTAGGGGGGAGGGGGCAGGGGGGCAAAGTTGCAATTTTTTTAAAACTTTAAAAATCGATATCTCGCGAACGGTTTGAGTGTAAGTGTTGCGGTTTGCGCTAAAAAACGTTAACAAATATTCTCTACAAGAATATTAATGCAGTTTGCAAGGTTGCGTAATTTATCGCGGTCATAAATCGATTTTTTCGATTTTGAAGGTTCGACTTTTTTTCGTTTTTCGTCTCTCCTCTCCAGGCGATCGTTGCTACGTGAATGAAAACCGGTTGAGGTGATTCTCCATGAAATTCTGCATCTGCTACACTTTGTTTGACCTTGGGGAAACGATTCGTTCGTGAGTTATAGCGATTTTTCTGCGCGTCACCGGTTACGCGCGGGCGGCATATCGGCGGCGCTCCATCCCGCACGGGCGAGGCAGAGGTTGTTTCACCGCTAGGGCCTTGTATTCATGCTGTAGGCTGTAATTATCGATATTTTCTCCTCCCCCCACCCTTCCCCTCCAATAAATATTGTTTTAATACTTCGTTATACAGGGTGTCCCAGACCATCCGTAACAGGTATTTTTCTCGGTTGGTTTAGGTAGTACGAAGTGGAGGACCGCGGGGATATATAGGGAATTGACCCCAAGGAATCCGAATTTCACGGTCCCGAAACCCTCCATGCCCCCCCTTGGGAGGTAGGTGCCCCCCTTGGGGTCATGATCCCAAAAGTCGGGAGACATTGTGCCTCCCCTTTTTACGCCCCGAGGGTGGCTAGGGGGGCCTCGGGACCATAAAAATCGGATTCCCTGGGGTCGATTACCCGGGAAATCATCTTTTTCCGGAGGGTCTACGTCAATTTGCGCCCAAAAATGATCTCTTCAAAACGGGGACATCGGCCTCCTCCATAATTTCCCTTTGGTCGAAAATTGACGTAGACCCTCCGGAAAAAGATGATTTCCCGGGTAATCGACCCCAGGGAATCCGATTTTTATGGTCCCGAGGCCCCCCTAGCCACCCTCGGGGCGTAAAAAGGGGAGGCACAATGTCTCCCGACTTTTGGGATCATGACCCCAAGGGGGGCACCTACCTCCCAAGGGGGGGCATGGGGGGTTTCGGGACCGTGAAATTCGGATTCCTTGGGGTCAATTCCCTATATATCCCCGCGGTCCTCCACTTCGTACTACCTAAACCAACCGAGAAAAATACCTGTTACGGATGGTCTGGGACACCCTGTATAACGAAGTATTAAAACAATATTTATTGGAGGGGAAGGGTGGGGGGAGGAGAAAATATCGATAATTACAGCCTACAGCATGAATACAAGGCCCTAGCGGTGAAACAACCTCTGCCTCGCCCGTGCGGGATGGAGCGCCGCCGATATGCCGCCCGCGCGTAACCGGTGACGCGCAGAAAAATCGCTATAACTCACGAACGAATCGTTTCCCCAAGGTCAAACAAAGTGTAGCAGATGCAGAATTTCATGGAGAATCACCTCAACCGGTTTTCATTCACGTAGCAACGATCGCCTGGAGAGGAGAGACGAAAAACGAAAAAAAGTCGAACCTTCAAAATCGAAAAAATCGATTTATGACCGCGATAAATTACGCAACCTTGCAAACTGCATTAATATTCTTGTAGAGAATATTTTTTAACGTTTTTTAGCGCAAACCGCAACACTTACACTCAAACCGTTCGCGAGATATCGATTTTTAAAGTTTTAAAAAAATTGCAACTTTGCCCCCCTGCCCCCTCCCCCCTAATTATCCGAGGGGGCTGAAATTTTGCCCAAGCGTCGGGGACACTTAGTACAACATCTGAGCAAAGTTTGGGCCGAATCCAGGGGGGGGCCAAAATCGGCGTTTTTGGAACAACCTCTTTAAAACGCCCCGGTTTCGCGCCGCGCCGAATGATGTCATCCGGCACCAATCAGAAGCGGCCACTGGTTTCCACGACTTCCGTCAAATTTCTATCTACTCTTCGTATATGAAAACAATACTAAAGTCGAAATTATATCTTTTGAATTCAAGACTTAAATCTCATTCATATGTTAGCTGTAATAAACGAGCAACAATTCCATATTGAAACACGTTTTATTTTAACAAACATCAAAGGAAAATGAGAGAAGATTGCGATATGACTACCGCAGTGCGTCAACACCGTCAGTTTCCCGCCATTCGGGTGCGTTTGAAATGTCTTGCAGTTTTTAGATTTTTCAAAAGCGGGTTTCTCCGCGATTTCGGCTCCATAAAAATGCGGAAAAATCACCACGTTATCTACTCACATTGTACTTTCAGACTATTCAATAAAATAAACAAGGTTTAGTGACCCATTCAACCGAAATCGATTCGATCGACACTTTTTCGATCGAAATTTTTATCATCGACAAATTTTCCATCGAACTTGTAATTATCGACAAAGTTTTTTTCAACAAATTTTCGATCGACATTGTTTGCATCAACACTTTTTCGCTCAAAAATATCAATTCAAAAACCTTGAAAAATAACCATTTGTACGTCGACGTTTGTTTCGATCGACGTCGGTTCACTGTGTGTTGTGGTACAGCCTTCCCCTTGCTTAAGTTGTTATTTTACACGGAGAAAAAAACTTCGTGCATGGGACCCGAAGTTGAGGTCAAATGGATCTCTGAAGTTTCCGGATCACGCATCCAAAACCTTGAGGTCGAGCTGCCGAAGTTCGGGTCAGACATCGAGGCACTTTGGTATGTACCGGAGTACTTCAGATGTCTGACCCGAACCTTTCGGTATATATCGAAGTACTTCAGGTGTGTCACCCAAACTTCGGCAGCTGGACCTCAAGTTTTTAGATACGTGATCTGAAAACTTCAGAGATCCATATGACATCAACTTTGGGTCCCACGCACGAAGTTTTTTTCTCCGTGCATTATGTGCGTTGGCTGATTAAGTTGTTCATCACCCCATGCTCACTCTATTGTGCTTGTTACACGCTCAAATTCCCATCGATTCCCGATCAAATGGTGACTGGTGCGCACCATCTGCCATCAAATTTCTGCGGCCTGCAAAAATTTGATGGTAGATGATGGAACTGTGGGGCTCATTCTTCATTTGATTTCCACACAACCGTGCTTAGTTCACGCTTATTTCAATCAACACGCTCTTTTAATTAATTTTACTCATCAATCCAGATAACTCTCAACCGCCATCTTGGTCATAGTTTTGATCGGAATTTGACGGAAATTTGAGCGTGTAACCAGGCTATAGAGCCTCTCAAGAGCTTTAACAATGATCGATGGTCCCTAATCCATAAGTTTCCGTTTTAAAAAGCACAATTCATGACCAGCGCAACACAAAACGGAGGGGGGGGGGTTCAAAGTGGGGCACGGTGCCCCCCTGGATCCGAACGGTGGCGGATATGAAAAGCGCGCGACCTTGAAACCGAGGGCGAGACAAGAGCGAGACGGTGCGGTGCATCTCGTGACCGAGGCGCTAATGAGCGTGATCACCCACTGACAACCATTCATCGCTTCGACTCCCATCGTCCATCATTGACCATTCACCGTCCATCGTTTGATTTGATTATCGTCCGGCGTCTCGTCGCGGATTTGCACGAACGCACGTGCGCCCGCGGAAGTGCTGCATCCTGCACCTTGCAATTTACTCCGCGTCTCGTGCAGATTTAAGATGCTCGATTAGATAACGCGTCCTCTTCCTCTCTATGTACCACTCTCCTTCTCGATGGCTCGATAAACGCCGTTGAATGCAGTTTTTACACATTTTAGGATGGATCTTCAGCTTTTGCGCAATGCATTCTGAGTATGGTCGATGTACATAGGTTGTCCAAAAAGTAATGCAATGATAGACTTTCAAAGCTAACGGAAAATGGTAAAAAAAATCAACGTACATACGTATGCGTGTAGACAGAGTGAAACCCGATAAATGAGCTCTTTTGGTCAAAAATTGACCGAGATATGACGTTTCTCCCGCGGCATGTTACAACCTACGTATCTCGAGTGTTAACCCTTTGGTGAATTATCTTGGGAAAATCTAAATTTCAGTCTGTAGATAAATCATTGAAGGGTCTTCGTACCAAAAATCATCCTCCAAAATCTTAAAATAAAGTCAAAAGTACTGTTTCCATTTTGCAACCATTTTCAATGTATCGATATTGATGGTTAATTGGAAACAGTACTTTTGACTTTGTTTTAAGATTTTGGAGGATGATTTTCGGCACGAACACTCTTCAATAATTTACCTAAAGTATTATCTAATTTATCAAAACTTTCATATTTAGTCGAAATCTTTTATCACAGAAATGGAGCATAGCAAATTACTACAGGCAAACTGCCTTGCAACTTTTGACTAAAAATTACCCTCTTGACTCTTGTGAATGGGTAAAATTTGTCGCAACCACGCAGTTTTTCCTCAAACCGAATTCTAGTATATATCGTTATTCTGTCGAAACTTTTCATGGAAAAGGTAATGGATAGGCGTGTGACGCTATTAGATAGGCATTTTCCGATTGAGTAATAAACTTCAGCGTAGTGAGCTGTTAAGAACTTCTGTCTTAGAATGAAGCCATTCAATTCCCTTTCGAAAATAAATGTGGAAATGATTGAGGAGACAAGTTGCAGATTTCAGTCGATTGCTGATCGAGTGACTGATTGTCCAATCGGCTGATTTACCGGTCGACGACGACAATTGCGGAGCTGATCGGTTTTCTGCGTGAGGCTTGACACTTTATTGACACTTCTTATGACTTATCTCGCTCGTTAACAGCAACGCCAGACCGTATTTCATTTTAGTACTGGTATTATGGAGGAATTATTGAGGTTTTTTGTTACGTGAAAAACACGTAAGAACGGGGAAAATGATTCAAAATTGATTGCTGTAAACGGATATCACTATATGATATGTCATCTATCTATATGAAAAGCTTAAAATATATATATTTTTTAAAAAAATAATTATAATAAATTAAAACAAGCAGTGAACTCCAACACAATGTGTTGATAAGGCGCGTCATTAACTCGCACATATCAACCCCTTTAGTTTTCATTTACAGAGATTTCAAAATAGGCAAGTAGCACAACAAGAGAATTCATACGATCCAACACTGAGAGGTCAACGACGCACTTTGACGAGATCGTGTATTGTGAATGTTAAAAGCCATTCGAACGAGTTTAAGTTTTTTGATCTGCCCCAAGCAAAACCTTATCAGATTCTTAAAGAAAAGTGCTGCGTAATAATTTAAGCGAAGAAAGAAAAAATTTTATCGAACTCCTGAAAGATAAAGTCGATTTAAAGGTATTTTGGGGCTAAAATACCCAAATCACCGGCATTATAAATCCCGTTATATTATTGAAAAGAAATTGACTCGATATAAATGCAATTGCATTAGATATGTCTTGATTTTGTTACTTTAAACGTATTTCCATGCAAAGAAGTTCAACCATGTCCATGCTTTATTCATTCATGAATTGAAAGTAAGCAATCTACATCCCGAATATCTTAAAAAATTGCAGAAACTTAATATACCAAGTCGATGCACCCACTCGTTGAATTTACCAACCAATTTCCTGAGTGCAAATATGTAACAATCAATATGCTATAGTCATTTTGGGTGCATTTACTTTTCATGAAACAATAATAATTTCAATCCCGAAAAACCATCAATTTTCCGTATAAAATCGAAAAAATCGAAATGTGTCGACTCCCTGACGTGAACATTGGATTCTACGTGTAAAAATACTCACGTATCGATATGCATATCAGAAAACCAGAACCAGAACAGACACCATGTGTAGACACAGTTAGCAGTCCGCGGCAACATCCATTCAACAGAATAATGGCAAAAATTAGATAGGATTTTAGCCGCTTTGCCCGCCTCTCCTCGTTATTTACAAACCGTTCCTATACTCATCTCAAAATTTTTCTCAGAGCTTTGTGTTATTATCAGCTTCCATTTAAATCCCGGTTCGATGACCGAATCGGCTGCCCAAAAAGCAAGCCATTTTTGAAAGGTTCTATGAGAAATTCGTGATATTATTGGCTCTCAGGAAATCACCCCATGGCTATAATTGGTGGTATAAATGTTTGAGTGCTTAAAATAATCGTATTCAAGAAACTAAGGCATTAAACTATGGAGTCAGTTTCTTTTTAATAATATAACGGGATTTACTACCGGTGATTTAGCTATTATAGCCCCAGAATACTTTTAAAGCGCCTTTACTTTCCAGAATCTTGACGGATTTTTTTTTAGCTTAAACGACTTAAGAGACACTGTAGTTAAAAAATATAAAGAATTTTCGATTTTGACAAAAAAAAATGTTCGTTCAGGCACACCGTGTATTGTATGGAGTACTGCTGCTATTCAAACCTTGTCTTCAGGTCAAAATTGTTACAAGGAAGCCCCTTGCAAGAGGCGAATTTTTTGTAATTTCTCCCAATTTTTTCTCCGTTATATAATTGAATTGCTTGTCAAATTCTGAGGTCAATTATATTTAATTGTAATTTATACATTTCTTTTTTTCCCTTCATTTTATTTTTTGTCTGGAGAAGTTTCGTTGATTTCTTCGGATTTCGAACACTGTAACTTCTCTTCTATTCGGCCGATTTTTATGAATGAGACCTCTTTTAATTCGTCTTTTAACGGAGAGTAAGGAGAAAATTGCTAAGTACACGCGAAACAATTTTTTTTGAAAATTGGACGAATCCTAGCGTGACGGTGAAATGGTTAATCAAGCGTAAAATCAAGGGTGAGGGTCCGGGTCGGGTCGCTCGGGAGGACAAAAGACACTGCCTCGGTGTCGGGACAGAGGTCCGGTGTGCGGGGAGGAGAAGGGTAAGTGGTTTTCTGTAAAAGCAAACTGATTTCTGTATGTGTTATGGTTAGCACATGGTCTAATGAGTTTTGAGGCTCATCACAGATTGCACTTACGTCTATCCTGCCTGGCCTTCGCTATCAGAGGAAAGGTACCAACTTTTGAAAAGCAAAACAGGAGTGTAGACATCTATCTATGCAACGTTTTAAACGAAACGAAGGAGTAAAATTCTCATTCTTAAAGTGCCGAACTGGTCAGTCATCCTCGAATCAGTTCGCTTGCTTCTGCTTATATATGCATATTTTAAATCAGCGCGTCGCACTATGGTCCACAGACTGGATTTAACGGAACTTTATTCGAAAATGCACTGCACCGTTATAAAATGTGTTGGATCTTATGTTTTTTGGGTCGCTGATTTCATTTTACATCTTAGTTTAACAAAATAGTAACATCCTGACCGAGAAACTTAACTTCAAATGTGATTTCTGGCGCTTTAAAGACTGAAGATTTTTTCCACCCTAATTTGACATGTATGAAAATAATAACAAAAGTGTCTCTCGGTCGAGATCAGATAATTCTCTTGTATTTTTAGGCGGTAAATCCGAATATGACCTCCGTCTTGGTCCATCGCCCTTAAATTTTCCGGAAAAGCCGATTTTACCCGGAAAAATGGACATTTTTGGTGTTTTTGCGACCGTTGACCTCTGCATAATGTAGGTAAAATTTTTTCCAGGCACCAAATAGTACTATTTCGATGTATTTTGATCTAATGAGTCCGAAAATGACCTTTGTTTTTTCTTAGCACCTCTCACTTTTCCGAAAAAGCGACTTTTCCCCGGAAAAATGAGCAATTTTGACGTAATTTTGTCATAATTGCAATTCATGTTGATTAATTGTACTGGACCCGTGGTAAAGCGATTCTGTCATGTATACAGGGTGTTCGAAAAGTCCCCTCCCCCCCCTCTAACTTTTGACCTAATTGAGGTAGAGATTTGAAACTTGGAGGGTGTTCCTAGATCAAAGGGAGCTACTTTTTGACCCCCCCCAAAATTTTGGGGGGGCCCCATTTTGGGGGGGTTACAGACCCTAACTTTTAATTTTCAAATGGGAAGACCCCCTTTGTGATACCTCGTTCGAAAGAGCATAAAAAAAGAAAATTTTTCGCGCAAACCGGAAGTCATTATCTCAAACCGTTTCAAAATGGCGGCCGGTCAAAGTTCCAAATGGCCGAAAATTGGCACCTGTGCTATTTGCCCATGGATTTGCTTGAAACTCGGTATCTGGGGGTATTTTGGCACGAGAAAAACGAATTTGACGTTAGATTTTCAAAAAACCCTAATTTTTCAAAATGGCGACCGGTTTAGGCTCAAAGTGGCCGAAAATTTGACAAACTCGATTTTTTTGCCAATGGATTCACCTGAAATTCGGTATCTGAGGGTATTTTGACCCGAGAATAACGAATTCAACGTTAGATTTTTAAACAAACTCTAATTTTTCAAAATGGCCGCCGGTTAAAGTTCAAAATGGTCCAAAATTGGCAACCTCGACTTTTTGCCGATAGATTCGCCTGAAACTCGGTGAAATAACGTCGAATTCCTTTGTCTCTCACCCAGATACCCTCAAACACCGAGTTTCAGGCGAATCTATCGGCAAAAAGTCGAGGTTGCCAATTTTTGACCATTTTGAACTTTAATCGACGGCCATTTTGAAAAATTAGGGTTTGTTTAAAAATCTAACGTTGAATTTGTTATTCTCGGGTCAAAATACCCCCAGATACCGAATTTCAGGTGAATCCATTGGCAAAAAAATCGAGTTTGTCAAATTTTCGGCCACTTTGAGCCTAAACCGGTCGCCATTTTGAAAAATTAGGGTTTTTTTGAAAATCTAACGTCAAATTCGTTTTTCTCGTGCCAAAATACCCCCAGATACCGAGTTTCAAGCAAATCCATGGGCAAATAGCACAGGTGCCAATTTTCGGCCATTTGGAACTTTGACCGGCCGCCATTTTGAAACGGTTTGAGATAATGACTTCCGGTTTGCGCGAAAAATTTTCTTTTTTTATGCTCTTTCGAACGAGGTATCACAAAGGGGGTCTTCCCATTTGAAAATTAAAAGTTAGGGTCCGTAACCCCCCCAAAATGGGGCCCCCCCAAAATTTTGGGGGGGGTCAAAAAGTAGCTCCCTTTGATCTAGGAACACCCTCCAAGTTTCAAATCTCTACCTCAATTAGGTCAAAAGTTAGAGGGGGGGGAGGGGACTTTTCGAACACCCTGTATTAAGCTGCTAAATCTGAATGTGACATAGGTTTTGGTTTATCACCCTCCAGTTCTCCGATAATGCCGATTTTTCCGCGCCTTTTGAGTAAAACCTTTCCCGGACTCTTGTGTTAAAAATACGGTTTAAAATTGATTTCTATGTTTGATATATCGATTCTCATGTATTTTGACTTGCTAAACCCAAATATGACATTAGATTTTTCCTATCACCCCTCATTATCCCGGAAGATTCAATTTTCTTCGGAGAACGAGCTTTTTCGGTATTTTTGCGCCAATTTTCCTATTCCATGGAGTTGTAGCGATTTTTCAAGTTCCTCTTTAGGTCTGCTCTGACGTCTTAAGAAACATTCAACCGGAGTTCAACCTCAACTTGCCTCTTACAACCCCCCGTTTTCCTCAGAATACGGAAAATCGTCGCAAAAATACCAAAAAAGCTCGTTCTCCGAGGAAAATTGAATTTTCCAGGATAATGAGTGGTGATAGGAAAAATCTAAGGTCATATTCGGGTTTAGCAAGTCAATATACATTAGAATCGATATATCAAACATCGAAATCAATTTTAAACCGTATTTTTAACACACTTAGAGTCCGGGAAAGGTTTTACCCAAAAGGCGCGGAAAAATCGGCATTATCGGAGAACTGGAGGGTGATAAACCAAAACCTATGTCACATTCGGATTTAGCAGCTTAATATACATGACAGAATCTCTTTATCACGGGTCCAGTAATAATTTATCAACATGAATTGCAACTATGACAAAATTACGTCAAAATTGCTCATTTTTCCGGGAAAAAGTCGCTTTTTCGGAAAAGTGAGAGGTGATAAGAAAAAACAAAGGTCATTTCCGGACTCAGTAGATCAAAATATATCGGAATACTTTTATTTTGTACCTAGAAAAAATTTAACAGTCGCAAAAACGCCAAAAATGCATGGAATATTCCACATTTTGATGTACGGAGGTGCACTACGAAAAAAATTGATTTCGACCGTTAGGCGCAAAAAGGCGCAATTTAAATTGGCATCATTTTAAACTTAAGGATATGTTGAACAAGATTTTTTAATCCGCAAAGCATTAACTAGAATTAAAAAAAAGTTAGAGCTTCCTAAAAATTACGAATTTCACTGATTTCTAGCATTTTTTGGCGTATGTTTGGAGCGTTCAAAAGCGTACAAATTTCGGTTCAAAATTAATGAAACGGGGTGAAAAGGAAGTCACTTGCCATCAGGTGGATCCATGTTGCCCAAAAATTTACATAGATGAGGCGTAACTCGGTAAAATAAACACCCTGTAACGCACCACCGAATGCGGCTCACAATCAGCTAATGAAGACCTGTCGCGCGCTCTGTTGTTACGGTCCGTCACAATCTTATAAATCATTATTATTCGATGAAAACTTAGGTGACGATCCACGAGAGTATGTATTATAAAACTGTAGTGCCAAACTTTAATTTTTTCCACCCTCAAAATTTGACTAAAGTTCCGTTAAATAGGGTCTGTGGACCATAGTGCGTCGTACTCTTAGGCTTTTTTTAAAAAAACCAAGTAACGTAGACTCTTAGTATTCACTGCACATAAACTAGAGAGCCCCAGAATGAGAAACAACTTTAAATCATAATTATTGACGGATAAATAAACTTTTTACACGCTTTGGAAAATCTCAGAAGTTCGCGGTAGTCACTTTTCGGTAAGGAACTAAGGGACTCGGTTATTGTATCGAGTGGGGGGTCGAAACGATCGCAAAGGCGGTATACTACGTATACGCGCCAAAAATTAAAAATCGCGTCCAGTAGCATTTTTGTCGGACACAGATACGCATTTTAAACTTGGATGAAGTGATTGCATTTTTCATTGCAAGATCAGAGGTTTTCTGGCTAAGAATTGAAATGAAGCAGAACTGGCACCAAGCGGGTATGCAGGTTGCGTATGTTGATATTCCGGCTTAAAGTTTTGAAATAGGCCGAAAAATCGTCAGTACAGCGATAGGTATCAATAAATGAAATTTGTATTGCGTTGTCTTCGAATTTTTTCTCGCAAAAAATTATGTCAAACTCAATTTGACGATTGGAAAGCTATATAGCTCTATTTTACATTAAATGTCAGTTTATATGAGTGATCACACGTGAATGATACAAAACTAGTTATTACATGCATAAAAGTCGCTTTCATAGTGCTTTTTGGCGCTCTGCGACACCCAGCCGCCAGAGTCCCTTATCCTTCCAAAGCCCTTCCGGGAGTTGGCCTTGGCACTCCATCATTTCCTCTAAAGCCCCATGTCGTCACCCTCTCAATGGACGCCCCCCCCCTTCGTCTCCTCCCAGGAGGGACCCATTCAAGCATCTTCTTCCGTTATCCTGTTCACATAACCACCAGACAAGCTGTTCGGTCATGCACGGAGAAAAAAACTTCGTGCGTGGGACCCAAAGTTTAGGTCACATGGATCTCTGAAGTTTTCGGATTGAGCATCCGAACACTTAAGGTCCAGCTGCTGAGGTTTGGATCACACATCTGAAACTTCAGTTCTTACATCTGAAGTACTTCGATTTTCACATCCGAAGAACTTCGATTCTCACATCCGAAGAACTTCGATTCTCACATCCGAAGAACTTCGATTCTCACATCTGAAGTACTTCAGATGTAAGATCTGAAGTTTCAGATGTGTGATCCAAACCTCAGCAGCTGGACCTACAGTGTTCAGATGCTCAATCCGAAAACTTCAGAGATTATGACCTAAACTTCGGGTCCCACGCACGAGGTTTTTTTCTCCGTGAGATGTTGAATACGATGTCATTTCCAAAAACTAGTTATTCACTTCCGAATTTCCTCGAGGAGACGGTATGCTTCCAATATTCACGCAGATTAGGCCACTGGACGACAGTGATCTCCTGAGAGCTAAAATGGCATTATCTGGAGATAAAACGATCAAATGCGATAAGTTTAGAAGACGTTTTTAATGTCTAACTGAACGGTGACTGCTCGGAATGCACCTTTCAGTTCTTCGATTCAGCGAGAGAATGAATGCTGGAGAATGAATTGGATTTCATTTTGCAAAAAAAATCAAGAGCGTTATCCAATGTTGCTAGGATTGTGCAACTCACATTGTTCGCCAAAAATTACTGAAATCGTGCCAAAAGTTAAATTTACTAATATAAATTTCGTCTTGAACTCGCGGTTTTTGGGAGTAAAGAAATATATTGTTTAGATGATCAGTTTATATTTGCAAGGTAAAAAAGTTGCACAATCTGAATGCTCTTGTTTCCTTTTTGCAAAATGCAATCCAATTCATCAGCAGAAAGAGAGGGGGAGCGGTGGAAACTGGACAATAAAATGACCCTGCAGAAGAGATAAAGACCTCTAATTCACGCATGAAAATCCGAGCAATGTTATTCCACGGTGATTTTTTTTGAGCAGCCAGACCAGCCGAATCAGCGAAATCAGCCAAATTAGCGTGAAAACGGTTGCATCGTCTGCAAAGCAATGGACAGCTGACCAGGTGCCGCGTGAATGTGATGAAAACAAAATTCCGATTTCGAATGAATGAATCGAGGCCCCGCCCACAGCCCGCACTTCCTTTCCCTGCCAGACAGGTCTTCGGCTGTGAATGACCATTGACCATGGGAGCAATGAAAGAGAGCGCTATCACTCAGAGCAGTGGTAAGAATCGTTTCATAGCTGCTGTATAAAGCTGCATGCTGATTTCACGCCGTTCCAGTGCGGAGGAGCATTTCAGCGAGAAATTCACACTAGTTAATGTTACAACAAAGTGGAGAAATGGTGCTGGGTCCACGCCATTTCACGGTTAATGTTACATCGATGCAATTTTTGTCAAACGCAGCTGATAAGCATTTACAACCTTATGACGATGCATTTTTTTTTTGGAGACTTGAACGCTGAGGTAGAAAAAACAACTGAAACGTTGGTTTCTTCTCTGGAGGATACATAAACAACCAGGACGTTTCGGGCCAATTACATGCCCATTCTCAACTGGAACAGAAGCTAAAAAATATAAAAATTAAAACAAGAAAATGAGCATGCAACTGACTCAACTGAGCAAACTCAGTTTGAACTGATTCTTACCTCGGTCAGTTGCATGCTCATTTTCTTGTTTTAATTTTTATATTTTTTAGCTTCTGTTCCAGTTGAGAATGGGCATGTAATTGGCCCGAAACGTCCTGGTTGTTTATGTATCCTCTAGCCTTGTATACCCATTTGTTTTCTGTATTTTAGTGTATTTTTATTGTTGTCTGCATTCGGGCTATTGTGTCTCTCGCTCTCTTATCACTTTTTCTGGAGTTTTGAACCAGTGGTTATGCTTTTATATACTGTTTTTTGGGAGGAGATACAATTTTCTGAGATATTTCTGCACCTCTGAGATTATTAAAATTCAGTTGAATAGAGTAACCTATCATTTGCGCATGAGTAAGTAAAAATTCGTGAAAGTTTAACATATGTCCATCAATTTCAATAATTAGCCCACTGACCCTTGCATTTGCTGTTTCCGTCACAAATTATTCCTTGGTATATGTTTCCTTGAAAAGTTTCTTGAAAAATTGTACCAATTCTTTAAATTTTGCGAGTGAAACTAGTTGTTCGATCCTCTTAAAAATGAGCCCAGAATGTTTAGCTACAAAATTTGTGAAGCTGTCAACTAACTCTCGAACCTTCAGAGGATTTTTTTAGTCGATGCACGGCTTCCTGTCCACAATGCCAACTTAAACTAATGGATTTAGTTATGTTTGGTGAGATAACATGGTGGTACGTATGATATTGTTCATTTTGCGACGGTGTGATACCCATGGGCTAGTGATCTCAAACCGCAGCTGTTCGTGCTCTTAACATCTCAGCCGTCAAGTGGTCTCGAAAAATCACCTCTCCTCCCATTAATTTAATGTAAAAATGACGATTTTACTATGAAACATGGCAATTCCATGGCATACGGCACCTGACACCCGCGCTATGATATTCCGTCGCTCATCTGACGTATGAGCGTTCCACGTGAGCCCTGAAAAGCATGGAGTTATATGGAGATTAGGGCTCACGTGGAAATCAAGATACGCCCTTACGCCGCACAATGGATCGAGTCAATAGATGAGGTCGGACAAAATTTGGAAAAACGCTTAAAACTCCGTTTCTACACAACTCTAAGGTTCTTTAAGTGGTTCCATCGGTTTCCTCGTGAAATTTTCTTCCAGGCACACCCCTTAAAGTTTAAAATGTGACGAAATAAACATCAAAATTTGCAGTTTTGGTAAAAAATCTCATGTCCGACCTCTCTAATTGACTCGATCCACTGTGCGCAAGAGCAGCGACGATTTGTGCGTTGCGTTGACACCCATTCTCATACTTTCATTTGTCTCCGGAAGCAGCTTTCCTTCCCGCGGAAAGATTTATAAACAGGAAGCGGTTAGCTTGACTTTATCGCAGCAAATTTTAATTATTAATTCGGAGTTTCTATGAGGAAAACCTCACACCAAAAGGCATTTGTTGTCAATTCGTCGTCTCCCGTACGAAGGGACGTAACCCCAATCCAAGGTTGCCAAATTGACTCCAACAATTAATTTATTTTACAAAAATGTAAGTGGGCAATTTTTAACCAAATTTGTCTGATTTTCGCATGAAATCGGAAGAATAATCAAAGAAATTTTCACTTAGGAATGCCCAAGATGTTTCTGGTTTAAATGCAATTTACGAAGGGAAATTTGGCAACATTGATTTGTAGTTACGTTCTTCGTCTAGGGAACGACGAATTAAAGTCTCTTCAGACAGGCGTAATTGTTTTAGTCCAACGATGACTGAAAGATGACTTAAAAGCCAAAATGAGGCAGATAGGTACATTCTAGGCCAGTGGCGAGACAAGAATGATCGGACATCGATATTTTTCCGTTTGAAGCTATGGTAAAAAATCGATTATTAAGGTGCTTATTGCGAGCACCCTGTTAATCGATCCTTTTCCATAGGTTCGAAAGAATGAGCAATCGATGTATCGCAAAGCACGCTACGCCACTATTCTAGATGGTGAGAAATATCGTTTTCGTAGGTTGGAGGTGTAAAGTGAGCAAATAACTCTCAGGAACATCAGCGCACCAGCGGGCTCATTGTTGAAATTGATAGACAAAGAAGACAAAAGGGATATAAAGGGATTCTATTGGTAAAAGTGGGTGGTTGCAATGGACAAAGAGGATAGGGAATAGACTATAATGGCAACCCCTTGAGAGAGCTTACAGTTAGTCCATCATTATATAAAACCACGCAGTCACAGTACAGCACTTTAAATATTATTTACTATATTATTCTATCCCTCCCCTTTCTTACTAATATATACTGACATTAGTAATGATTTATATCTAAATTATATATTTAATAATATTATATTATTAATAATTATACACATTATTTTTATAAATATTCACTGTCACAGTCTATAAAAACCACCTATTTCAACCAATAGGATTGCTAAGATTGACTCCCTACGCTATTTTTTCTATGCTATCTATTCCTGTGCTATCTTTGTCTATAGCTTTGCCTATCAATTCTGACGATCAGCCCGCAGACTTATTTACATTATGACAATATGGACCACATTTTGCAATAAGGAACCACAATTTCTGGCTCATTAAAGAAACAACGTAAATTCCATCGGTTTCCCTATGCAGAAAGGTGTTTTTACAGGAGAGCCAGAGATAGTGGTTCCTTATTGCAAAGTGTTATCCATATGACGATTCCAACTTTTTGAACAAAACCCTTGTGTTCCTCCAAAAAGGGGCACATATTTGACATGCAGGCTCTTTCGGGTTATGAAGGTGAACTCTCATGATCCCATTGCTCAGACTACTCCTATCTCCACACTTTGACCTTTATACATTTTGTGTAAAACCGTAATTACGACAACGCTGTTTATTTTTGTTATGGACGGACAGCAATGAAGCGCGTAATGTCCACATCCGTGCTGAATACGAACTCCACTATACGCACTGCGGAGGCTCGGCCATTGTTGCAAGATTGTGTCGACAAAGCAGCACAATTTCGAAATTCAAACCAATGTACAATACTGCCGTGCTAGGGAAGAACGCCGTATGAGCCTTCAGACGTTGTCATCTTTCCTTCGATAAAAACCGCATTTACTGGAAAAATTGTGAATTTTTTCTCACAAAATTTTTAGACGATTTTGTACGCAAATTAATCTGAAATGTCTGAAAAATCAAAGGAAAATGAGCTTGAATGCCGTTAAAAATAATGTTTTATCAAGGGAAATTTTGGCAACTCTCGAATGTTCATACGGCGTTTTTCCTTAGCACGGCAAAATAGCTCAATTTAATAGCTTAACCTGACAACCTTGAGTTCAGCGGGCCTACTAAACTGAGGAGTTGGTCAACTGACCAAACTCACCAATTCGGCCTGAGAGCACTATAGGTACGTTTGTGTGACCGAAGAATATGTGTAAGTGCCAAAATAAAGTTTTGAGAAAATGAACGTATTCGCGTCCGAGTAGCTTTGATTGAAAGACGCTCCCGTTTCTTCTTTAAGTGCTACCAATAATTCAAAAGACTGAGCAATAGTTTGGATTATTGAAAACCGACGAATTTTATTTGGACCACGTTCAGTAGAAAGGACCCAAGCCACATCAGCTATTGCCGAATTGAACTGGGCATTGTCATTTCTTACAAGAGGACGTTTGTGTACACTTCTTAAAATCATGAGGAATTCGCCTCGTACTATTCAGAAAACCCACTGAAATTTTCACAAAAATTCGCGAAACCGCTTTTTTAAAAAAAAAATTGCCCGATTAAATTTGGCAATACCTAGTGTGGCTTGATTTCTTTCTGCTAAACGCGGTCCATTTTAACTGCATGATTGAGGCCTTTTTCATTTTCCCCCAAGGCAAAACAGCCGGTTTAAAAGAGGCAAACAAAGCGTCCTTAGTTTGTAGGTATCGCATGCGACGAACACTAAACGAATTTCATTATAACGCCTGCATGCAACTATTCGAGCACCACGGATGTCCGTGTTGCATAAGCACAAAAATGAAGGCGTTTCATCCGCGGCGAAACGGCCGATTATTAACCCAGGAAGAATCTGTGTTATGCAGTTACTGGTAAGCACACAATGAATAACATCATCCATTGGATTCTTCTTCTTCAGATGATGACAGAATCGATAATGTTAGAATGGACCACTAGACAAGGTACGAATTTAAGCAATCTGATACATGTTTCTTAATCAAAAATTCTCGTAAAACACGATTCTTACAACGAAAATTACTGAAACCAACTCCTAAAAAAGATATTAACGTTTTTATTTCACATTGGCTACAAGGAATTTGAACTGCCCGCTCACAAGAAACTCAGAGCTCTACGCGAGTCAAATCGCGCACTACAACGGTTTCAGCAAGCCGCTCAATCGAGCAATGTTCATTTTCCACCATGTGTTGTTCAAACCATAAGCTATTTGCTACAGCTGAGCCAAAGCGTCAAGATTGAGGTTGCCAGATTTTTACATCGCAGAGACTGTCATAATAACGTTTAGCGCGCGATGTGAATCACGTAGAGCATTGAGTTTTAATGAGCGGGTGGTTTGAATTCACACATCAAGAATCATCAAATATCTTAGTAAGGAGTTAATTTCGGTAATTTTCTATGTGCGCATCGTGTTTTACGTGAAATTTTAGTTAAGAAACATGTATCAGAATGCTGAAATTCGTACCTTGTCTAGTGGTCCATTAGAAACCAGAGGAATCTTATAAAGTTTAGCAACTTTTCAAAATGCGCAACCATCGTAGAATGCTTCTGGCGTTAGCACAACCGACCTTTACTTTTCTCTAAAAAATTGACTCGTTTAATCGCATGGAACTAACTGAATGTCAATGTCAATATTATGTGAGCCATTTGCGATCGAAAAAAAAACCACACTTTCGTTATCTTTGACTCACTAAAACATTGAATGTTTTCCGAAGCCTGCAAAGTATGTAAACTTGTCGTCTCGCCGACAAAAGAACGCAACTCATTCGAACGTTGCAAAATTTAACTCAAACAATAGAATTTTTCACAAAAACGTACCTTCGCAATTTTTGTCCAAAATTTGTGTAATTTTTGTACGAGATCAGAGAAAAAGTTGGTGAAATTTTTAGATGGAAATTTCCAGATTCTCCTGGTAAAAATGCAATTTGCGAGGGAAAATTTGGCAACGTGAAATTTAGTTACGTTCTTTCGTGGGGGAAACGACCAGCTACTCTACCGCGCTGAGGAAAAACGCCGTATGAACATTCGAGAGTTGCCAAATTTCCTCCAATTAAATGTTAATTTTTGAGGAGGGTTATAAATATTTTCTCCTGAAATTTTTAGGTAGTTTAAATCACATTACGAAGAAAATCTTCTGAAAAATTGAACGAAAAATATTCATAAGTGTTCCTGAAAATTCGTATTTAGTCAAAGGAAATTTGGCAACCAACGAAGGTTCTTACGGCGTTTTTCCTTAGCACGGCAGTACTGAGGTTGATTCAAGTCGAAGTTTCGGAGAATATTTTAACGCCATAATTATTTTCCTGACCTAAACACCTTTAACTGGGTGTACTGACACGTCTTGTTCCAATTCTGAAATTAAAAGAACACGCCGTCGTCGTATTGTGGCACCGTAACAATGAGTTTTTAATTAAATCGCTTGAATGCTCAGAGTTTGATTCTTCCATTTATTCTATTCAAAGAATCCACGTTTGTTTCGAATGTTTTCTGGGCATTCAAGTCTGAGGTTTATACAGACCTGAAAGGCGGAGACAAAACAATTACGCGGCAAATAAAAGACAACTAACTGAAACACGGAATTTGCGGCGTAAGCCAGTCACGTTTTGCCACAGTCTAATTTTCTCGGCACTTCGCTGAATTTTCAAACAATCACTTTCATTCACAGCTTTCCTTGATAGTCGGGCAAAAAACACGACTTGCACTACTGCGTTGAAAAATGTTCAAAATTGTGTGAGAGCATTCTTAAAAAATGCTCAGCTGTGGAAATTTTGAATTCTTGGTAGAAAGAAGTAGAATTTGTTTATTTCATAGTGCCTCATCAACTTCGGTCATTTACACCACTACAAGTCCAGATTTTTTCTTTATTTTTTTTCTTTTTAATGCGTAAATTGTATTCACGTCACAGACACGAGAAAGGGGGCATCATTGGATAGGAGGAAAGTTCGAGAGAGGAAATTGACACATTCAGGATTTTCACTGAAAATAATGGATTTTTTTCTCTCTTTTTTTCATAATCTTTACTATATCAGCTATGAACGATGAGAGCAAAATATTGATGGACAGTATTTATAAACTTTCTGATTCAAGGCATAAGAGCAGGCATGGGTATTGGAGGGATTTTTATGGCATTCTCCCCGTAAAATGATGCGACATATTTGCAGAGAAAAACAATCCCGATCTGGATTGTGACAATGGAGACTATGCTTATATGCTAATTTAATTTAAAAATTTTTAAAAATCACTGAGTTTAGTCCGAGGACGATTCATCAGTCGAGCTATCAGCGACTTATACCTCCAAGACGAAAAAGCAAACACTTCGGAATCACTTCCTGTTAGTTTCTCTAAGCTAGCTAAACAACACCCACCCAGGCCCGCCACATGGGGGGGGGGAGGGATACTGGGTCCTTGGTACCGGGGCCCGGGCCCTGGAGGGGCCCGTGACGCAGGTGACAAACCACTGCGAAATCATGTGTAACCCTTGTCTCGTAGGGAAAAGTGAAAAAATTACCCTAAAAATTCCGCAAAAGGTGAATAAAGTTTCAAAAACACACTAGGGCACTATAAAATTTTTCTTACTTTTTTAGAGATTTTCAAGATTTTGAGTACATGTAGAATGATATTTTTAGTAACTGTGTTTCATTTTCTTCCGTTGTCGGATGCTAAGAGGCTCCTTTCTGGGCATCCTCGACTTCAATGGCTTAACTCCTTTGCCAAAGACGTACGAAAGGGGAGTCCAGGGGGGCCCGGCTCCCCATAGAATTGAAAATTATCATCTGCCCCCTCAAAAAAAAATTTATAGATGTTTTGAATGCAACAATTCGAAAGTTTTTGGTGCTGAAAGTAAACAAAAAGGCGTAATTATTCTGCAGAAATTGATGGAAAATCTCCATCGTAAGAGCTTCATAATGCGTCCTAATAGATTTTAAATTTCAAAAATTTCCCGGGGGAGGCCCCCCGGACCCCCCCCCCCCCCTGTGCTAGGGGCCCGGGCCAGAAAATTGGTACCAGGGCCCGAGATGGAATGTGGCGGGCCTGCACCCACCAAATGTATTTTCAAATAATTAAAGAGCATCGGCTCCAAAAAGTTTTTCCGTTTTAAGCACTTTTTCCTCCTCGAATTCTGGTTTTTTTTTTTTTTTTAAATCTGATCGATTCAATTTCCCGGTATGATATCCCCACACTTGTCTGATCGTCCAATTTCCGAAGTTGCCCATTTTTCACCATTAAGTGCTAATACCTCCAAGATAGAAAATAAACAACTTTGAAAATACTTCTTCTCCGAAACATTACTATTGTCGAACAGCACGCACCAAAAATATGTTTAAATCATTAAAAATCATCGACATAAATCTCTTTTTTGGTGCTTTTTCACACTAAATCGACCCAAACGAAACCCTTAAGTTCTCAAAGGATAGCCGAACAACATGTACTAACTTTTCATTTATATCTTTGAAAATCATCGACTTCAAAAAATTTAAGAACATCGGCTCCAAAAAATTGTCCCATTTCTTAACACTTTTTCCTCATCAAATTAGGGTCGTTTAAAACTGAGCGATTCACTTTATCTGATAGGGTATTTCCGCGCGTGTCTGCTCGTTCAATTTCACAATCCGCTCTTTTTTCACGCTCAAGTGCTGATATCACAGGGACAGAAAGAAAGAGATTCAAGTCGCTTTCTGTCAGCTCCTTTATGGTAGCTGAACAATATGCACCCATCGACTCGAGTAGTTTTTTTTCAACATAATGCACTTTTTCCCCTTAAAATCAACCCAAAGCAATGCCATTTATGAATTTAACGATTTAATTTAACTTAAGCTCTATTCCTACACCCGCCTAATCGTCCAAAATCCCGAAATGGTCATTTTGCAATCTACAGTAACAAAAGATGGGCGCTGGGTCTATTCTGCCGTGATAGCGAAGAGAGCAGTAAGTACAAAAATGAACTTTTCAGAAAATGGGCTCAGAAGCTTCTGATTGGAAAATTCTATTGAAAGAAGACTCTGTCTTTTGTCAATTTGGGACTGATCGTCCGAAAGAATGCTCCCAGAATTCGTTTGGGTGATAAAAAATCGACTGATTTTATTTCAATCACATTCATATAAAAAGGGCATTTTTCATTTTCATGTTAGGTTATTGTTTGGCAAGACAGATGTAAGTGCTATCTTTTGCATGCTTTCGTGGTTGCGTTTTGGACACACAACGAACGCATTTTCAGGTTAGAAATTCGCAGCAGAGGCTCTTCACTTGAAAGCAGTTTTCATTGGCTCTCTGGAGGAATATTGTCACTTACTGCTGTCTTGCCGAAAAGTACGTCATTTTTCGCGCACTTACGACTTTTTCATGTGTCTCGATCTTATACAATCAGAATGAATTTCGCTGTTTTAGGAATTTCAGAGATTTTATCGGAAAGAGTTCAGACGAATTTCGAAGGAAACTCGATTTCGAAAATTTGACACTTACTGCGCTCTTCGCTGTGGCGGCAGTATTATGGGGGACAAAAGGGGTGCACTGAAAAAAAAATTCTCGGCGTTTTTACCAACGTCCGTTGGTACCTTTACCATCTCACTTTTTTTACCAATTATTGGTAATTTTACCAAGACAGACTGGTAGGCTTACCTAAAAACCGGTATTTTTACTGTTTTCTTCAGGCAAGAATACCACTTTTATTGGTAATCAATTCGCGGTAACTTTGCCATTTTATCTCGGTAATTCTACCACGGTCGATAAAAAATATTGGTGTTTTTACCAAGGTCTAGTAAAACTACCGAGAAAGTTCAATAATTTTACCGAGATTTCTCGGTAAAATTACCAATTCCATAAATGGTAATTTTACCAAGAAACATCTAGGATCAAATAGAACCCTGAATTCTGGAAATTTTACCCTTTTCTTAGTAAACACACGAAGATTTTTTTTTTCAGTGTGTCTTGCCGAAAAGTACGTCATTTTTTGCGCACTCACGACTTCTTCATGTGTCTCGTTCTTATACAATTAAGATGAATTTCACTGTTTTAGGAATTTCAATGATTTCATCCGAACGAGTTTAGACGCATTTTGACGGAAACTCGATTTGGAAAATTCGACACTTACTGCACAGAAAAAAATAGATGGTGCTGACGACAGAACCTTTTGTTCACACGGCTCCCGCAGTTTCTTTGTTACAGTCACTGTAGCTTCCGTTATGAGGACAGAATACCCTGTTCCCACGACCAAACTTCTGTCCTCACAACAGAAAAATTCTATAAGTGTAAAAAAGACGCAGTGTCCCGCAGTGGGAGCCGTGTGAACAAAAGGTTCTGTCGTCAGCACCATCTGTTTTTTTTCTGTGTGCGCTCTTGGCTACTACGGGAGTATTATGGGGGACAAAAGGGGTGTCTTACCAGTTTCCGCATGGCGAAAAGGGATGACTGCACAAACTAAAGGTAATTTTGCTGTTTTAGGGATTTCAATGATTTCATCCGAACGAGTTCGGACGAATTTTGACGGAAACTCGATTTGGAAAATTCGACACTTACTGCGCTCTTGGCTATGACGGGAGTATTATGGGGGACAAAAGAGGTGTCTTACCAGTTTCCACATGGCGAAAAGGGATGACCGCACAAACTAAAGGTATCACTGAATGCGTTTTCCACTGCACTGGCACTGACACGGGCGGGTTGCGGGCGGTCCGCGTTTACGTTTGCAATCGCACGAATAATGCCCCCGCGTGAGTGAGTCAAATGGAGTGAAAGTCTATTACTCTACTATTACTATTGCTCGCGGGAGAGGGTGCCCCTGTGCCATGTCCCATGTACTCTCTGCCATGTGCCCACTATCATTTACCTTCGTCCGATATTATTATGCAATCTTTATTTGTTTTCCCGTCGTTGCCGCGCTCGCCGGCTTTTCCGGATTTTCCGCCAACCTCCGGAGGAAAACGAAGAAGTTAAAGAAACGGCTACCGTTTCTTTAATTCAAACTTATCGATAACATTACGACGCTTTTTTTGACTCAAAAAAACTTTTAAAAAAACTCGAAAAAGCTCAAACAACTTTTTTTGGAAAGGAACGACGCTCTAAATCAAAATATCTCAAGAAAAACTATTTCTAGTGTACCTCTTTTTCTTGTAATGCTACCTTAATGGAGATGTTGCTTGCGTGAGGAATTTGTGATTTGACTGTTGATTCTTATGTAAAAGTTCGCGAGAAACACGATGGTGCCACTTGTTTTCTCTGAAATCAACTCCCAAGCTCAAAAAAAAGCTCTCAAGTTGAGGCTAAAATGGAGGGGATACCCCACGCTATCCTGAGAGTCCACCTCTACATCAAGACCAACTCTCCATGCAAAGATAGGGAGCAAATACATTAGCAGTGTGCTCCCTATCTTTGCATGGAGAGTTTATTTTAATGTAGAGGTGGACAAATAAAAATTCACCCTATCTTTTCAATACAATTGGGGAGGGGGGAGGGCAATTTTCTTTTGGAAAATAACTTTATTGTAAAGAACGGAATGGAGATGTTGCATGTGTGAGGAATTTGCGATTTGACTAATGATTCTTTTGTAAAAGTTTGCGAGAAACACGATGGTGCCACTGGTTTTCTCTGAAATCAACTCCCAAGCTCAAAAAAAGCTCTCAAGTTGGGGCCAAAACGGAGGAGATAACCCACGCTATCCTGAGAGTCCTCCTCTACATCAAGACGAACTCTCCATGCAAAGATAGGGAGCAAATACTGAAATACATTAGCAGTGATGCAGTGTTTTCAGTTTTAGAGTCCCCAAATAAAGCGGCAGCCCTGTCAATGTATTTGCTCCCTATCTTTACATGGAGTGTTTGTCTTGATGTATAGGTGGACTCTCAGGATAGCGTGGGATATCCCCTCCAGTTTGGCCTCAACTTGAGAGCTTTCTTTGAGCTTGGGAGTTGATTTCAGAGAAAACCAGTGGCACCATCGTGTTTATCGCGAACTTTTACATAATAATTAAAAGTCAAGTCGCAAATTCCTCACACATGTAACATCTCCATTAAGGTAACATTACAATAAAAAGAGGTACACCAGAAATAGTTTTTCTTGAGATATTTTGATTTAGAGCGTCGTTTCTTTCCAAAAAAAGTTGATTGAGCTTTTTTGAGTTTTTTTTAAAAGTTGTTTTGAGTCGTAAAGCGTCGTAATGTTATCGATAAGTTTGAATTAAAGAAACGGTAGCCGTTTCTTTAACTAAAAAAACTGACTTTAAGTTTAATCCACAAAGATTCGACTAATAAAACTGAATTTCGTCGGCGTAAAACGACGCTGTCAGACAAAATAATATCTCAAGAAATTTTACTTTCAGTGTAGAACGTAGGAAACACGACTAAAGTGGTGAAAAATAGCACCGATACGCCTCGGCCAACCACCTGATCACACCTTCAATCAAAGTAAAGAAGAAACACAAGTGTAACACTAGAGAAAAAATCTGCATGATCTGGGATCAGATAAATGAATTCTGGTTAACACGAAAAAGAAGGAGAAGAGAGTGTCTAATAACAAAGTTTTAACAAGATTCAGTTATACGCAAATTTATTATTTCTAGACGCGTTTCGGGGGTCTACTCTCGTCTACTGCGTTTGCCAGCGTTTGCTGGGTCGTGGGCGATGATAAGTGCAAAGCCGCCAAAATACATCCGAAGAAATAACAATTTTGTGCGAGTGAATTGTAAAAATGTTGTAATTCATTTACATCTTGTGCGTTCCTAGTAAAAAAAAAACTGGCTTATAGAGAGCGATGGTTCATTTTACCTAGGCTTCTATTGACTTGCAGCGGCGCTGTTTTGACTTAAAAAAAATTGATAGATTTAATAATCGATTTTAAGCATTATCTCGACTGGGACTTTTTAGCGCGTGTGTCACACAAATGCGGGTCCTTGTGAGGGCAAAACGCCTTCAACTTTTGTGTGGGCAACACGGGCAGCTCTTGAACGCACGGAAAGTTGCATCCAGGCGCTAGTCGAGGTAGTGACTTGGCTAATGTTTCTGGCGTCACGAAGGAACGAGTCGCCATGAGGGTAAAAACAAAAACAGAAAAGGCAAAACCCCTTCAATTGTTTCGTAGGCAACACGGGCATCTCAAGAACGCGAATAGTTGCATCCAGTAAAGTTAGTGACTTATGATGTTGGCTTGTTGGATGTTGGATATCGTTGCATGAAGCTGTTTCTATTCGTAAATGGAACTTTCTTTTTCTTTTTCTTTTTTTTCTGAATGAAATTAATAACCGCGGATTTTTGAGTATGAATTTTGGTTTGCAATCAATGGTTGATTTTATAAGGGTTTTTAAGAGTAACAATGTTCATATCTGGTTGCAGCCAACAAACTGTAACTGAGTACTCGGAACAAGCCTTTGCTCCGGACTTGAAGACGCCGCATTGCCTCCCTTTATTTTACGAATCCTCGTCTTCGAGCGAATTCCCGAGAGGGTTTACGAACCGGGGGGGGGGGGGGGGGAGGGGGTCCGGCGCTTCGCGGGGAGGAGGCGCCAGGACGCTGCGGTCGCTGCGCTGGCTGGCGCGTCTCGGGGTGTCAGTGTCAAGCCGCAAGGTAACTTTATTGATGACCACCCAGGACCCATTCCGCGGTCCATATTTCCCATTCCCCGGTCCATATTTCCCATTCCCCGGTCCATATTTCTCATTCCCCGGTCCATATTCCCGTTCCCCGTTTCCACCTCCGATTCACTCGCCTCCCCGCCCGCGACTTCCGCCACGCCGCACAACGGATAGAGTCAATTTGAGTGGTCGGACATGGAATTTTTGGCTAAAATTTCAAATTTTGATATTTGTTTCGTTACAAGTTCAATGGGGATGTTGCATGCTTAAGGAATTTACGATTTGACTGTTGATTCTAATGTAAAAGTTCGCGAGAAACACGATGGTGCCACTTGTTTTCTCTGAAATCAACTCCCAAGCTCAAAAAAGCTCTCAAGTTGAGGCTAAAATGGAGGGGATACACCACGCTATCCTGAGAGTCCACCTCTACATCAAAACAAACTCTCCATGCAAAGATAGGGAGCAAATACATTAGCAGGGTTCCCACTTTATTTGGGGACTCCAAAACTGAAAACACGGCAACCCTGCCAATGTATTTGCTCCCTATCTTTGCATGGAGAGTTTGTTTTGATGTAGAGGTGGACTCTCAGGGTAGGGCGGGATATCCCCTCCATTTTGGCCTCAACTTGAGAGCTTTTTTTGAGCTTTGGAGATGATTTCAGAGAAAACCAGTGGCACCATCGTGTTTCTCGCGAACTTTTACATAAGAATCAATGGTCAAATCGCAAATCCCTCACACATGCAACATCTCCATTTCAAGCGGTGTTTCTGAGAGGAAATTTTATGACAAAACCAATTAAAACACTTTTAAAATGTTTTGTTCCATATTTTCGAAAATATAAACTTTCAAAGTTTCCAGATTTTGTCCGACTTGTCCTGTTGACTCGGACCAGTGTGCGTCGCACGGAGGATCGAGTCAATTCGAGTGTTGGACATGAAATTGTTGACTTAATCTGCAAATTTTGATGTTTATTTCGCCACATTTTAATTTTCTAGGGGTGCCTAAAGAGCAAATTTTCGCGAGGAAACCAATGAAAACACTTTTAGAACCTCAGATTTTGTATGAAATCGAAGGGATCGAGTCGATCGGAGAGGTCGGGCATACAATTTTTGACCAAAACTGCAAATTTTTATCTTTTTTTGTCACTTTTTCAATTTGGAGGGGTGCCTCGGGCAGCAGATCTCAGGAGGAAACAAATTGGATCACTTTTAGAACCTGAAAGTTTTGTATAATCGGAGTTATGAGCTCGTAAAGTTTCCCAATTTTAACCTCGAGTTTGAAAACTTCAAACGCTTATAACTCAGTTTGTACAAAATTCTAAGGTTTCACAAGCGGTTTAATTGGTTTTCTCGTAAAATTTAATTCAAGAAGCACCCCTTAAAGTTTAAAATATGACTAAGTAAACATAAACATTCGCAGTTTTAGTCAACAATTTTACGTCCGACCTCCTTGATTGACTCGGTGCACCGTGCGGCGAGCCTTGAAACCCAGAAAAAGACCAGCGGGGCGATTATTGAAACTGATAGACAAAGATGACATAGGGGGTATAAAGAAATTCTATTGGTTGAAATGGGTGGTTCTCATCGACTAAGGGGGAAAATGATAGACTAACTGTCGGGTTTCTCGTGGGTTGCCGTTACTTAGTCGATTACCTACCTCCTTTGTCCATTGCAACAACCCGTTTCCACCAATAGGATCCCTCCAAATCCCTTTTGTCGTCTTTGTCTATCGCTTTATCTATCAGTTTCAATAATCGGTCCGCTGAAGATGGAATAATAATTCCGAAATTGACGTATTTCGTCGTTTTCCTCACGAAAGAACGTGACTACATTTAAATGTTGCCAAATTTCCCTTCGTAAATTGCACTTTAAAAAGAAAAATCTCAGGCATTTCTAACTGAAAATTTCACTGATTTTTCTTCCGATTTCATGCAAAAATCAGACAAATTTTGATTAAAATTGCACACTCATATTTTTGTAAAAGAAATTAATTGTATTTGAATCAATTTGGCAACCTGATTGGAGTTAAGTTCCTTCGTTCGGGAGACGACGATTTGTGCTAAAAGGAACTATGTGCATAGGGTTTACGTCCAACATAGCTCCTTTTAGCATAAATACGTTCAAATGACCATCGTTACGCGCGTGGGAAGTTCAAAAAGTTCAAAAAGTTCAAGACGAGATCAAGATACAAAGGCATACTATATCAAATTTAAATATGCCCTCATGAAGGAAGGCTGCTTAAGTTATGAAAGAGGTACCCTTTTTCGAGCATCAAAGCGAACTTGGGTTCACACGCGAGTTTGATCTCAATTTTCCCTAATGAGAACTTTTTCATGTGAAACAGAACTCAGGGGCGTGGTCATCCAAGGCGATGAAATACGAATCTTTCAACAGCATACATATTGATATAGTGTGAAGCTCCGGGGGAACAAGGAAAGTCCGTACAACACTTGCGCTCGCACACTCTATGACGTGTGTGGACAGCCTTGAAATGCCTGAAGGAAAGATTGCCTTCAAATTACGAGCATGCAACCCGCCGACAGCCATGTTTGAATAGTTGCCGCTTGAATTGGAAGGAAACTTTCGAAGCACGCCCCGTTTTGTCCATTGCAGGTGACTCTTCCTGGTCGGAAATACAGTTTTTCCTCCACTTAAATGTATGCAAAACATTCGATTCAAAGAGGAATCGGTGTTGCCAACTTGTAAGAATCGCCATCTTTCACTGGGGAAAAAACACATTGGATCTGGAGTCCAGACTCTTAAAAAACATCGGCAAGGAAAAATACTCTTGATTCAATCGGATTTCAGCTTAAATCAAGAACCCAGCCTCTTAATTCAAGCGGATTTCCTTTTGATTTAAGCTTAAATCTGATTGAATCTAGAGTATTTTTGCTTGCCGATGTTTTCAAGAGTCTGGACCCTAGATTCAATGTGTTTTTTCTCTAGTGTTGTAGATTTTATTGAGAAAATGTCAAGTTCCACTTTTCTGAACATCTTTTCAAGTAGGTCTCCTATAGCCTCTTTGATGTAGTGACTGATTTTAGGTAAATGGAGAATTGGCACGCAAATTGCTTATTGCTTCATCTGAAAGTGCTTAAAGAGCTGATTTCACAGTATTTTTTATAATATTTCTCGGCACTGGGAAATAGTATAAAAATAGATTTAGAAGTGAGAAAATGCGCCGCCTAGTCACGCTATATGACGGCATTTCCTATTCAAACGTATGTATTTTAGCAGATTAAATAATTTTGTTTTATCTCTGTATCAATGTTCCGTATAGCCAAGAAGAATTTTTCGATCGAGAAAACGCGATATTATCGGCGATAGAATCGCTAGGATCATCAACATCTCAGCGATTTCCCGCGTTTATATTGCTCGGCGATTCATCGCGATATTATCGAGACAAAAATCAATTTGATCGACAAATATTGATCGCGAATCTATCAAACTAAAAATTGCGATGTATAGCGATTTAATCGCATCGGTGAATCCAGCAAATTGGCGGCATTGTTTTTCTCCATTTAAACCTATGGAAATAGGGGTCAGGTGCTCCAATAAGAATCGATTATTTAACATAGATTAAATAGAGGGAATCCGGGTTTGCCAAATTGCTGGCTCCGCCTCTGTTTAATCGCGATAGGTCGTAATTTTAAATTCGATAATTCGATAAGTTGCCACCGACATAATTTCGATAGCCAACTGCTGCGTTGGCAAGTGCGGAAGTTCAAACAAAATGTCCCCTCCATCCCTGTAGCGTCACTAAGAGTCAGTGGCGTGGCGTGCTTTGCGATATATCGCTGTTCTACCATTTAAACCTAGGATAAAGAATCGATTACCAAGGTGTTCGCTGCGAACACCCTAATCATCGATCCTTTTCCATAGGTTAAATGACATAACAATCGATACATCGCAAAGTACGCCACGCCACTGCTAAGAGGCTCGAATGTTGCGTGCTTTCTCGCAAGGGTCGGCCATGTAAACGAAGGCATTTTGAGTATTGATCGACTGAGAAACTGATATCTCATTTGTCCGTCAATAATGACCGAATGAAGAAAGGTCGGGAAGCCGTGGGGCTCTTGAGCCAACAACGCAGTCGTCCGGAGCCGGACGCAGGAGTGGAGAGCAGTGCTTTGCGATCTATCGATTGACCTGTAATTTAAACCTATGGAAAAGGATCGATAAACAGAGCGTTCGCAACGAACACCTCAGTAATCGATTCTTTACCATAGGTTTAAATGAGGAGATATCGATAGTCGATCATTCACGCACTGGTGGAGAGCCGAGGCGACCCCGACAACTTTGACAAATTGGAAATCGCTCTCGTCGCACACGGGGCTTCGAAATTCGGGGAGCACTGTCTTGGAATTTTTTGAGGATATTTACACTTAATTGGACGTATTTCTACCAAACAGACCTATGTGCAAGTGAGAAATATGGGGTACGCTCGTTAGTTCTCTTTGCGTAAGAGTGAATGGGAATAATAAAGCGCCAGTGACGTCAGCGGCAATGATCGATCGCGAGCGCGAGGAGAGATCGTCGTCGGGGCGCTTTAACTCATGAGCCCTGTCCACAACGCTCTCTTGCCATGCCCGCGGCTCATGAGTTCCGCATTCTGTTGGCACATAGGTCTGTTTGATAGAATGTAAAATCCCGCTTTTCCAATTCTACAAAAGGAATCACGCCCACTTTTACATTGCTTCTTATCCAGCTTCCACGAGCACACCCCATATTTCTCACCTCCACATAGGTCTGTTTGGTAGAAATACGTCCATTTTGCAATAAGTAACCAATATTTCTTGCTTATTTTAGAAACAACACATATGCCATTGGTTTCCCTATGCAGTTAGGAGCTTTTATGGAAGAGCTAGAGATGGTGGCTCCTTACTGGAAAAAGTAATCCAATCATCATCAAAATTCTTCATTTGATCTCTTATATTGATGGCGAAAGTGCCAACCACGTATCTCCATTACAATGACTTAAAATTTTCTCTCATATTTTATTTTTTCGAGGAAAAATAAGGCAAGTTTACGGTTTGAAATTGTTTTAAGATACTTGGCTTATAAAAAAGAGATGTTAAGGAATTTTTCGAGGAATTAAAGTGACTTTAGTTTTTCAAAGAAAAAATAAATTATGACGTGAAGTATGCAACGTCGCAAACGGAGATATGTTGTTTCGCACTTTGGCCATTGATATACATTTGGACTGCATTTTGCAATAAGGAACCATCTTGCTCCAAACGCCCGCCTTTTTAACTCTGATAACCCAAAGTCACTACCGAAATTTTAAAACTTTTAAAGCAACTAAATCTTCAAAAATGTATTCTCCTCGACTCTGTCGTAAAAATCCATAGTTGCTAATCGTTTTATTTAATTAACTACCTAAGTACTATTTCTGGCTCTATCTTCGAAACAACGTATGTGCTGTAAGTTTCCTTATGCAGGGAGGAGCTTTTATTAATAAGCCAAAAATAGCGGTTTCTCTTTGCAAAATCAAGTACATCTGTACGTACTGCACAAATGAATCAGTAGTCAAATATTTCCATTGATTTCTTAAATTGGACGTATTTCTGCCAAACGGAACTATATGTACATGAAGACATGAGCCCTGAGACCCGTGAGAATATATGCATAACAGGGCTCACGTCATAATGCACATAGTTTCGTTCGGCAGAAATACGTTCAATTAATCAGTGTGATGGATGAATTTGACCATATAGCCTGATCTCACCTTTATATTGCACGCACGATTTTGTACATGATACCTTGAAGTTTGCAGAAATTAGACATATTTATCCTAAAAGGAACTATAAGCATAGGTCGTAGACATATTTTCTTTTGGTGTAGTTCAATTATTGGACATCTGAATCTCCCGTTGAATGAAGGAGGGGAGTGATATACTTTTTAAAATTTAAAATCCCCATCAAGGCTTGTTTTAATGTAATCTTTAACGAAATTTGCAGAAGAATCTTAATTTACATGATCTTTAAACTCAGTTAAAACAAGGGGGAAAAATCGTTGCTGTCTTTTACAATGCTCATGAATTACAAGTCTGTCCTTCTTTCCGAATTGAATATATAGTATTACTTTCGTGATAACATTGTATCCACAACTAGGAAACTAACTTTGAACCTTGAATTTTCTGGAGCCATTGTGAGAGAAACTAATACTTTTTCTTTAAAATAATACGCAGAAATATAAAACTGCTATTGAAAGAAATATTGCCATCACCTCAAAGGAGAACGTAAGATAAAATCAAACTAAATCTGCGGACACCAGAAAAATTTCATGGTACCTTAACTTTTGTCACGAAACACACTAAAAACACATTTTCTTGAGATATTATTTTGATTTAAAGCGTTGTTTCTTGTCGAATTAATTCTGTTTTTATGAGTTAAATCCACGCGGATTCAACTTAAAGTCAGCTTTTTTAGTTAAAAAAACGTTGTTTCTTATCGTTAATTTTTTTAAAAAAAATATAACATAACAGCGTGTCTTTAACTCAAAAATTGGCTATAACTTTGAAAGAACCAATTTTGTCGACAAGAAACAACGATTTAAGTCAAAATAATATTTTTCTTTTTCTTTTGAAGACTTTTTATTTAAGTACAACGTAACTACTACAAGAATATTTCTATCTACACGATTTAAAAGTAAACTAATTTCATTCAATTTACGAAGTAACGTTAGATGATAAAATCATTTTCCAAAAAAATGAATCATAAAATTCTCCGTCTTCTTTTAGAAAAATTAAAACAAACAAGTTTTTAGTTACATAATATCTCAAGAAAAATTGTATTTAGTAGGACTAAATTTTTACTCAGTATTACAAGTCATGTTTAAAGTGCAGCAAAAATATGTCTCAACATAACGACAAACGGCCAAGGAAACGGGTTTCGTCTGAAAATTAATTCAATTTCCCCATCGCAGACTAAATTTGATTTTCAGGCTCTCAGCTTGTTTTCCTCGAAAGCACAGAGGTGTAACTTACCCCCTTCATTTGCCGGCGGCTTCACTCGCCGTCGCCATCATCGATCTTCTTGTTTACTTCTCACTGGTGCCAATAACTTGTTGCGTTTTGCCTACTGTGCCTGTGTGCAGGCGTCGCTTGCGCCCACCTCAGTAACAGTGACGGCGGAATTGTTTGTTATTTTTATCCAACTACCCATTTTCCATCTCTTCGCCTTCTCAACCCCCCCCCCCCCTCCTATTTCACCACCTCTGTCCTATTTTTCCTCTCGCTTTTCTCTCTTTTGAGCATCCTTCTCCTTGACCTACAAGAATTCCGTCTTAGACGAAAAAAAGTTCAAAGGGTCAAACTGACCCAGAAGAAAGGTAGAAAAGGTTCTCACAGTACTGTAATACTTTGTTTTTCAATTTCCTTTTACTCTCTCTTCCTGTCTTTTCTCAAACACTGTATTTTTCTTTGAAGATCTCGCCAAACACAAAGAAAGATATAGCTGCAATTGAACGAATTCAAGCAAAAGAGGTCCTTTAAAATCGTCGGGGATTTTGAAAAAATATATGATGTGCAAAAGTTAAGGACTGCGGACCGATTATTGAAATCGATAGGCAAAGCTATATACAAAGAATACAAAATAGATATAGAGGGGTCCTATTGGTGGGGTGGGTGGTTGCAATGGACAAAGGAAGTAGGTTATAGACTAACTAACGGAGAACCACGAGAGACACGATGGTTATAATCTATCATTTTCTCCCTTAGTTTATAGGGACCTCCCATTTGAATCAATGAGATTGCTCTATTCTCCCTATGCCTATTTTGTCTATAGCTCTGTCCATCAATTTCAATATTCAGCCCGCTGGTAATATAATGTCAGATAAGAATTTAGACAACATTGAAAGTGGCCAGTTACGACCGATGCAACCATTGTCATTTTACGATAGAAAGGAATATCATCATGTGGACATGAGCACCACAGCAAAAATTCCCCGCAGGAGCCAGAATGGCCCCATGAGGATTTCACATCCATTAGAATTTAGAGATTATAGGATGGGAGGTGCATCTTATGGGGTAAATGAAGAGATCAACAGGAACCCATGGGTGATCTAAGGGAACCCTCAGACTCGAGGCTCGCAGATGGCTCCTTCAGGCATTCAGGGCATTCTTGGCCGCATTCAGGGCATTCTTGGCCGCATTCAGGGCATTCTTGGCCACATTCAGGTTCCGATGACAGTGGCGGATTCAGAGTGAGGCGGAGGAGGACCATTTGAGGACTTATCTGTAACAATAGCGGATGTGAAAAATGACCTTTTCGAAACACATTAAAATAACTGTTTTGGCATTCAGAAAATTTTGAGAAAATACTTGAGATGTGATCTTCGAGATCTGTACATTATGCCAGAGCCAAACATTTTAAATTTTTGTGTGAGCAAAACAGCTTTTTAAGCGTGTTTCTAAAAGGTCATTTTTCACATCCGCCATTGTTACATATACGGCCTCATTTGTTGCTTTCAAGTGTTGGGTATGGGGGGCACCTTTTAGAGGAAGGAGGTCCGGAAGGTCTCCCCCAAAATTTGAAAAAAAAACCCTCCTAGAGGGATTTTAGGCAGTTTTACCATACGATTTATGCATTATTTGGACCGCGTTTAACAGATATTGCCAAATTTAATTATATGTTTGTGTGGATTCCTTTCAAAATGTTAAGGAATTTGTTTCGCACTGTGGAGAAAATCCACTGAAATGTGCACGAAAATCCGCACGACAATTTTCATGTAAAAAATTATATTTCCAAATTAAATTTGGCACTAGCTGATGTGGCTTGCTTCCTTTCTGTTTAACGCGGTCCATTTAAAAGTTGAAAATTGACGAATAATACCTCTTAACCCTGGTAAAAATTGGCAGTAGAATCTGTGTTCCAGAATACCATAGACCTACGGCCGGCTGTAAAATTTCCAATAGCTTCTATAGCCGGCTACACCATTTCTTATAGCCTTTTATAGCCGCTGGCGATTAAGCAACTCACAGCCAGGCGATAAAGTGTATGTTAAACGTCCCTAATTACGGATGCTAGGACTTAGTGAGTTTTTGGACCACTGCTCTCTTTTTGGGCCGTAGTATCTTGATTTACTTTGCGAGGACAGCTCCGTACTTTTGATGGATGCCTGCCATTACTAATATATTAGAGCGCCTTCAGTTTCGTATGATACTGTGCAATACCTCTGGTGTGAAATAGTTGCTTCAAGCGCCGTGGCACGCTGCGGTGCGGCAGGCGGGCAGCCAGCGCGAAACGCGCATTGGCGCCTATACAAACCTAACAGGGATACTTCACGCGTTGCGCAATGCGTGAAGTATCCCTGTTAGGTTTGTAGGCGCCAGTGCGTCACCGCTCCGCTTTGTGTTAAGCTCTAATATTTAATCTGGCGGAGTCAGCGTTATTCAACTCATGATTTTGAAATGTTTGCACATCCTGTATGGATTCTTCTCGTTTTAATTGATGAAAAAAAATATGTATTAAAGGAAATTATAACGCGTGTTTTGTAAATATTAAGGTGGTTCCGTATCAAACTTAATGATTTCCAAAGCACACGAATTTCTACACAATTTCTTATAGCCTTTTATAATCGATGGCGAAAAAGCAACAGCCAGATGATAAAGTGTAAAGCCCGGCTGCATAATTTTTTATCGCTTCGTATTGCCCGGCCGTATGATTTTCGTCGCATTCTACAACCAGTTACATGATTTTCTGTAGCCTTCTTTAGCCGGCGGCTATAAGAATTCCTATGGTATTTTGAAACGCAGTACTTATCGCCAATTTTTACCAGGGAAAGCGTAATTTTATTTTAGTATATGGATTATTTATTTCTGCAAGGTGGATTAATAGTAAGGAATAGACACAATTTGAATCCAGAAGCATGAAACTAAAGAATGTAGCAATGAAACAAGCCAATTCAGTAAATTTTTAGGAGTAATTTTTCTTCTCTCCCTTTTTTTCTCCCTCTATCCTTCTTTTATCCCTTTTTTCTTCTTTTTCCCCACTTTTTGGCCCGAGAGGAAGGGAGAGGGCATGCCACCATGCCGCCCTGGATCCACCGCTGTCCAATGTCTCCGAGGAAAATTCCCAATAAAATCCCCATAAATTCCCTATAAATCCCAATGAAAACCTACGCAATATTCCCATGGAACCATTCTGGCAGGGCATCAAAACACGATCATGTACTCTATACGCAACTGGCCGACTATACCAAATAACCGCCCGGTTTCTCCGAGTAAAACGGCATCGTCGAACGGCGAACACGCATGCGCAATGCATTCTTTCGTGCTTCCATAAAGCGTGAAAAATTGCCGAAATTCCCGATCACGCGCGCCACCGCATACTCGCACTCGGCCTTGCTCCAACATCGACGCCGCCGCGCCGCACGGTGGACCGAGTCAATAGGAGAGGTCGTACAAAATTTGGAAACTTTGAACGCTTTTAACTCCGTTTAAACAAAACTTAAGGTTCTAAAAGTGGCTCCATTGGTTTTCTCGTGAAATTTTCTTTCTAAAGCACCCCTTGACATGCAAAATGTGACGAAATAGACACCGATATTTGCGGTTTTCGTCAAAAATTTCATGTTCGACCGCTCTAATTGACTCGATCCACTGTGCGCCGGCTCAAATGAAAATTCGCCTACTTCACCCGCGATCTGCGTGCGAATCGGGCGAATTCCCGCAACCATCGGCCACGCAGCGTTGCACCAGCCGTTTGAAATGTCTCGCTTCCTCTTCAATCGGCAAAAAAAAGAGCAGTTCGGCGCGCTAATGACCGCTATACTGCCGTGCTCACGCTCAGGAGAAACGTCATATGAACATCCGAATGTTGCCAAATTTCCTCTCAGAAAATGTCAATTTTCGAAGAAAGATATGAATATTTTACCTTGAAATTTTCAGACATTTTAGATGAATTGTCGAACATAATTCTCCAGAGAATCGGAGAAGAAATTTTCACAATTTTTCTCTAAAATTAGTTTTTTTAAAAGAAAAATTGGCAACGCCTGATGCCTCATACGGCGTTCTTCCTTAGCATGGCATTACAGCTTGACCGAAATACTCCCTCCTCTTTTCTGGCGAGCAAAAGAGAAACGACGTAAGAACCGTCATGCGTTGCCAAATTTCCCTTGATAAAATACAAACTCATTAAGAAAGTTGTAAATATGTATTTTTCCCAATTTTTCAGGCAATTTTGTTTGAAATGTAATACAAAATATCTGGAAATTACAGGGAAAATTCCGATAATATTCCTTAAAAAATATATATTTTCTTGGAGGGTAGATTGGCAACGTCTGAATGTTCATACGCCGTTTATTTTATCGCGGCAGTCTCGTGGACCGTTTTCGCCCTGATGACAATGACTTTGTACCGGAGGTGTTTATCAGTCAATCCAGAGTCGAAAGTGTACAGCCGTTTTTTTATTTCGTGATTTAAGGGGGAAAAGAATCACTATCCAAAACATTTTTTGGGTCCAGCCCAACTTTTTAAGAGTCTAAACTTTGAATCCAACAGACTTGTTTTCTTAAACTCCCTTTCACCCTCCTCAAACGATGCCAATCGCTCACAACGTGCTGAGGGATTTTTTTTTTTTTTTTTTTTTTTTTTTTTTTTTTTTTTTTTTTTTTTTTTTTAAAATAGATGTATCTGTCAAACTTTTAGCTCATCAATTACTTAATTTTATTTTCTCTTTGCGACACTCAACGGACCCCCTCATTTAAATGACAAAATTAACTCTCAAAAATGACGTAAATTTAATTCTTACGCCCGCGTGAAGGGTATGCGACTCAGCCCACCGCACAGTAGCGTGGGTGGCGTGCTTTGCGATACATCGATTGATCTGCTGTTTAAACCTATGGAAAAGGATCGAGAAACAGGGTGTTCGTAACAAACACCTTAATAATCGATTCTTTGCCACAACTTCAAATGAGGAAATATCGATAATTATAATCGATCATTCACGCCTCGCCACTGCCACCGTATAAATTGTTCCGAATGACTTACGCGCCGAACTGCCGAATTATAAATCTGTGCTAGAGAAAAACCCCGTATTCGAGAGTTGCTAAATTTCCCCGTATAGAACATGTATTTTTGAGGAAAGTTCTGCAGGTTTTTTCGTGAAATTTTCGCATTCGTTAGATCAAGTTGCGAAAAAAAATATCTGAAAAATCCGAGGAAAATTATTCAAAATTTTGCCGGTAAATTCGGTTTTTAGTGAAGGCAATCTGTCAACCCTATAGGCTCATATGGCGTTTTTCCTTAGCTCGGCAGTATTGTAGAATGCACATTTGAAACATGTTTGACATATTTTTTAACAATTTAATCGTTGAAGCAGCAATCCATTTTTTCCGTGTTTCATAAGACGTTTCTTCTTAGCACAGCCCACCAGGAAGGCAGACGAAGGAATACTCAAAAGGAGTGTAATGAGAGATCTGCCTTGCTAAGGAAGAACGACGTATATTCTATCAGACGTTGTCAAATTTCCTCTGTGAAAGTAAGAATTTTCAGGGAAATCTCTGCGTATTTTTCTAGAAATTTTTCAGAACATTTTATTCGCGATTAGATATGAATTATCTGAAAATTTCTGGAGAAAATATTCATAACTTTTTTGAAAAATAAACATTTTATCAAAGGAAATCCGGCAACTCTCGAATGCACATACAGCGTTTTTACTCAGCAAGGTAGAGGTATTCTACCTTGCTATGGAAGAACGCCGTATGAACATTCGAGAGTTGCCAGATTTCCCTTTATGAAAATTGTATTTTTGACGACATTCATGCATATTTTTCTTTGCAATTTTCAGATATTTTATATTAACACTAAGCTGTACTGCCGTCCTAAGGAAGAACGCCGTATGAACATTCGAGAGTTGCCAAATTTTCTTCGATAAAATGTCCATTTTGAGAGGAAAGTTGTAAATATTTTTCCTTGAAATTTTCAGAATAGTTAGGTAAAATTGTGAACTAAATTATCTGATAAATTGGGGGGGGGGGGGAAATATTCACAATTTTCCCAATAAATTTGGTTTTTATGGAAGGCAACTTGGCAACGCTTGATGTCTCATACGGCCTTTTTACCCAGCACGGCGGGGATATTGCCCCCTTCACCATATCCTCGCGAGTTTTTCCGGCCTCACCGCTCCACGGTGGAGAGCTGCTAAGTGTCTCATTTGCATACTTGATGCCGTTTCATTAAGTCTCCCCAACGACGGAAGTGGGTGGAGGGGAGGGGGAGGGGGAGGGGGAACGGCGCGTTCATCCCTCTGATCCTGTCGGAAGAGATTAGCCAGGAAATTGGCAAGCGACTCACCGCGCCGGGAAATGTGGCTTGCTTCCAATCTGGACGCGTCTCTTGCCGCTTTTGTCGGGCGCGGGAAATGGGGCGATTATAGACACGCTTTTTGTCGACTTATCGTCGTCTCCCGGACGAAAGAACGTAACTCCATTCCAATGTTGCCAAATTTCCCCGAGCAAATTGCCTATTAATCAAGAGAATCTAGGGCATTTTTGACTGAAAATTTCCCTGATTTTTCTCTAGATCCCAAGCAAAAAACAGAGATATTTTGGATAAAAATTGCTTACGTACATTTATGTATCATAAGTTAATTATTATTCATAGTTAATATTATTCATAGTTAATTATTAGTTAGTTATTGTTTGAGTCAATTTGGCAACCTTGGAGTGGAGTTACGTTCTTTCGTGCCGGAGACGACGTTATACGCCCCTCTCGCAGGGATTCCATTTCTTCGTTGTAGGGAATCGTGCACTGAAAAAAATTATCGGCGTTTTTACCCAGGTCCGTTGGTACCTTTACCATCTTACTTTTTTTACCAATTATTGGTAATTTTACCAAGACAGACTGGTAAGCTTACCTAAAAACCGGTATTTTTACGCTGAAAAAAAAAACTCCGGCCGTGGGAGCCGCAATTACGGGCTATATAGACATACGGTCCGTTCCGGGATCAAAGGCCGAAAATTCCGGCTGCTGGAGGCGTAGCTTCTATTGCTCCGGGTTTAGAGGCCGATGCTACGGCTCCAGCAGCCGGAATTTTTGGCCTTTGAGTCCAGAACGGACGGTATGTCTATATACCTCGTAATGGCGGCTCCCACGGCCGGAGTTTCTTTTCAGTGTACTGTTTTTTTTTTTTTTTTCAGGTAAGAATACCACTTTTATTGATAATCCATTCCCGGTAACTTTGCCATTTTATCTCGGTAATTCTACCGCAGTCGATAAAAAATATTGGCGTTTTTATCAAGGTCCAGTAAAATTACTGAGAAAGTTCAATAATTTTACCGAGATTTCTCGGTAATTTTACCAAGAAACGGTAATTTTACCAAGAAAAAATTGGGATCAAATAGAACCCTGAATTCTTGATAATTTTACCCTTTTTTTAGTAAATATACCGAGATTTTTTTTCAGTGTGCAGTCCTACGGAAAAAAGACGTATTATAGTCACCTCCCGGCCAAAGTATCACAAGCGCCATGCGATTTTTCTAAATATCCGCCGCATTGGAACGGCATCAAGTACAAATGGGACACTTAGTTCAACTGTTTTTATAAGTCACTGGGAATTCAAGGGCATAAGAGTATTACCTACGGATATCATCGTGAAAATAACACTTACATTTTTAGAAATGCCCCAGTGAAAAGCCTATGACGTTGATACATTTAAGTTTTTCACATAGTGAGGAAAATCACGATCTCAGCAACATTTACCTCAAATTAGCTGTATTGACACTACTGTTTGGTGTGCACTGTGAAATTGGCATCGTTTTTTTTTTTTTTTTTTTTTTTTTAGAAACTTTGAATCATTCAAAAAATAAAATAAATGTATGGTAACATCAACAAAGATTTTGGCTGGTGAAATGGGAAAAGATGAAGAATGAATGGAAGACGAGCAAATCAAAAATAAGACTTATATTAAGTTAAACAACAATAATAATTATTATAATAATACACGCATAATAAGTAACTGAATGGGTGGTTTGCAAAATGCAACCCACTAGGGCTGAGATCCTTTTTCTTTGCGTCAATGCCCTAAGTTACAAAACCTGAGCCTTTTATTCAGCAAAAAGAAGACAAGTTGTTGGTTTTTATCAAAAGCGTAGGCCACATCGTTAATATTATTTGGAATGGAAATGTATTCGTATAATGCCTTAAGTAAGAAAAAAAATCATTTTCGTCGTCTTTGATTCTAGGCCTTGCTGTGTGGTTACCTTTGGATAAAGGGAATATGAGAGTAGGTCTGCGTTCACACTCCGCAAAAATTTCGCAAAAATATGGTAACAATATAAAAAACAGCGCCATATCTTTAAGATGCATCGAGCAAATTATTACTAGCATTTAAGCCAGCGAACTTTATGACCCGGATTAAAGTAGGATAAACTCTCCTCTCCCACTAAATTCTCAAATCTAGAGCGATAAATCATATATAGTGATGAGAAATAACCTGCTTTAAAATGTATTCTCTTTACCGCGGTATAACCACTCCGAAATATAAGCAGGTACGGTACACACATCTATTATACAGGGAGAGGTATGATAGAGGAAATTTTGAGCTACAAACGAGAAAGTCAAATTTAAGAGGATGTTGGCACAATATGAAACCTTTAGCGTTTATGCAATTTCTGAAATAACCGTTCAATTGAGGTTTTAGAGAGCACAAATTTGAACGAGAAGTTTATAAAATAGTTAATGACACCAATGATGTTAAAGGGGGGTTTTTTCGCGTTATAAATTACAACATGAAAATGATAGCAAAAATTTTTTTCCTTGACAGTTTCCCTGTTTTTTCGAATTATGAATACTTTTATGAAACGCTTGGTATAATCTACCAAAAATCATTAGCATTGTGGTGATCGTAGACTGCCACATGTTCTGCCATGTTAAGGAAAAACGCCATATGAACATTCGAGAGTTGCCAAATTTTCTTCGATAAAATGTTTATTTTTAAGGAAAGTTATAAATATCTTTCCTCGGAATTTTCTAGATTTATAGGTGAAATTGCGATTATCATCATCTACAAAATTGGAAGGGAAATACTCATAAATTCACCAGGAAATTCGTGTTTTATCAAAGGAAATTTGGCAGCATCTGATGGCTCATACGGCGTTTTCCCTTGGCACGGCAGTATTGCAGTGTTACCGTAAAGTATGATTCAGTTTTGTCTGATACATTGGTGATGCGATGAGAAATTATCGTTGAATGTGATGGGTGCATCTGCAGTGCTAAGGAAAAACGATGTGAGAACCTTCTAGCCATCGCCAAACTTCCCTTAACAAATCACGAATTTTCGGGATGATGCAAATATTTTTCTTCCAAATTTTCATATATTCCCGTTTGTACTTCGATCTTTAGTGTCTAGAAATTTCAATAAAAAACTAGATCACACCTTTTCTCAAAAATAAATATTTCTTGAGAGTGTTTGGCAACATTCAAATGTTCATACGGCGTTATTCCTCAGCACGTTAAACGAAATCGGAACGGAAAGTGGGTGCTTTTATAGAGTAAATGTCTAATTTCCTTTGTGAAATTACAACGCTTGTTTCTCCTGAAAGCGGTTTCGCTTGCATCCCTGGCGTTAAGAAACCGTAAAAATGCGGATCTCTACTTGACACCACGGGAAAATGACGGGGCGTCAGAGCTGTGAATTCATTGTTACCAGACAGTGCTGAAAATTCAGCACAGTCTACCTTCGAAACCATATAAAATATCGAAGTTTTCTTTAACAACAATGGCAACCTTGTATGAATTTGACGCAGAGGAGAAAATCGATCACCACTAAAATTAGCAGTATTTTTTTTCATTTCAGGCAAACTTTTAGAAGCAAATCTGAAATTGTGATCATTTGAAGGAGAGGAGAAAAGAGCTTACGAAATTTTATGAATTTTTCGATGTGGAGCACTCGTTAATGAATAAAAAAGGAGTTGTCAAGTGAAGCTATGAAACAATCCCCCTAACCTTCTAACTCGTTCACTTGGATTTCAGATCAGTCATATACAGATATTACAGACTTTAGTGTACCAACGCCTTAATTTCTGCATTTTTTTTTTTGCTTCATAATCGAAAACAGCAGTCCACTTGTACCCATATCGCCCATGCACAAAAAACCTTAGAGAAATGATGAGATTCTCAACAATAGCATATAACTTCTCAGCATATTTCTTCAGCTTCAATAAGAAGAAATTCTAGTATCCTTGAGAATTGATGACATTTTTGCTCATTTGTTTGAAAATGCGCACAATTTTGCGGGTCTGTTATCTTATTATAAAAGCTAAACGAATAACAAGGTTGGGAACTGTAAAGACTTGTAAATAATAAAAATTCCTATGTATATAACAGCTGAGTAAAGAAGTAAGAAAAGAGTCTATTTACAACAGAATAATGAATAATGTCTCTTGATCTATCTAAAAGAGGAGCGAAATTTTAGTAAGAATGATGAAATTCTCTCTACGCAACCCTTAATTTGTGTTGATAATATATCTGTTTCAATGATTAGTGAGACACTGATATGCACGCTATTAAAGTCCATAATACTTTGAGAGAATCCGGTTTAAGTATGCTTACCACTGTCTTTTCTCATATTATCATTCCTTAATTAAGTATCCTCTCATTTTCCTTTGTATCGTACTTTTGTTTGACCTCATCACTGTACAACTTATTATTAACACTCGTAAATATCTCGAGGGGAGGAGATTTTAATTTCACGATAACATGAATTATTTCTCTGTTAAAAACAGCAAAAACCCTCGAAAGCTGAGACTTTTTGGTCGATATTTATTTTCATACAATGCCTCATGGTTGAGATTTAGCCCCGGATAAAATGGCTGCCTATTCCGCTGCACCTTTTCTGTCATTTGCAGAGCTATCGGTTTGAGCAATTCTCTTGAGAGTCATTTACGTACATTTTGAGCAAATTTTTGCATTCTCTTATTTTCTATTTCTTCAAATACAAAATATTTCAGTGTATTTTTTGAGAAATTTTTGTAAACAATTATTTAGACTAGCAAAAAAAAAAAAAAAAAAAAAAAAAAAAAATATGCAACGATGCTCAAGATATAAAGCTTTACCAGTTACTTTAATTGTTCCTAACATAATGTACACTGGAGAACTCTCACAACGTAAGCAGATGTATAACACATTAATGGTTAGGGAATGTCTCATTTTCACCCTCTGAAAAATGCATATAATAGCGTAGCTAAAATACCTGATGTCGAAAGTCCCATAGTTTATACATTTTTGTAAAAATCTAAAAACAGCCTTGGAAAATTTAAACAAAGGCGTAAATTACAGATCAATGCTGAAATAATTTTATAAAAGCCAGTGAAGATATGAATCTTCCACGGAAAAATTACAAATTTGGCATTCAAGATAAAAACTAGGTACGAGGTATGATTTGGTTCAATCGTAGAGCGTTGATTATAAGTTAAATACGATTACTACCAAGATTATCAAAATGATATGCACGGACTAGATTTTTGGTTTCAGAGTGACCGTTTGTTCACCGTGAGCCTCTAAATGCTGGGCTGAGCGACGGCCTTAAATGCTGAATTTACAAAATTCTGACTTGGCCTCGCATTAGCTGATGCAATGTTCGTGAGATACAAAATGCCCGAGATCTCCTCTCTTTAGGGACATTAAGATTGGATGGTATATCCAAAGGCAAAAAACGGAAAAATTGATAGGAATTTTGTTGATAAAAAGTTTGTGGTTTCCCTCACGAAAAAACGTAACTATATTTCAATGGTGCCGAATTTCCACTTGCAAATTGCATTTTCACAGGGAGAATCTCGAGCTTGTAGAATTGAAAGTTTCCCTGATTCTTCCTTGTGATCTCCTGTGATAATCAGATAAATTTCGGACAAAAATTGCACATTTCTGTAAAACATTTAATTTTTTGAGTCAATTTTGCAACATTTGAATAGAATTACGTTCCCTCGTCCAAGATACGACACATTGGATCATTTCTAGTAATGTTACAGACTTTTTTTTTTACCAAACGTGGCAAAAATACCTGAAAAATTTATAAAATTCCCTGAAACAGTGAAATTACTAGAAACGGAAAACCGGAAAAAATGAGTAGAGGAGGAGTATTAGTAAGAGCCGCTTCTGGGCCCACTTTGAATTTCCTCAACTCTTCGATTTTTTGCCCATTGAAGGTCTATAATTTAAGGAATGCACCATGGTTTGGTCGCCATTTTCGTCCTCATTTTGGCTCTACTCCTGGCCTAAAAATGGATATGCAGGCCAATTTTAGCGGAAAATGCGGATTCCCAATCGAATGCAGGAGAATTCGCATTTTTCGCCGAAATCGGCCCCCAGACCCACGTATCGGCCAGAATTTGACCTATAATTGGACTGCATTTTGCAATTTGGAACTATAAATTCTGGCCCGGTTTAAAAACAACGTACATGCCATTAGTTTCCCTATTCACATAAGTGTTTTTCCAGAAGAGCCAGAATTTATAGTTCCAAATTGCAAAATGCAGTCCAATTAGACCGCGTTAAGCAGAAAGGAACCGCAAGCCGTATAAACAATTGCCACATTAAATCGGGCTGTTTAATATTTTACAGGAAATAGGTTGTGCGGAGTTTCAAGCAAACAGTGAATTTTTTTTGCATAATACGAGGCAAATTCCCGAAAACTTTCAAAGGCTTTCGCCCAAACGTTCTTTTGTAAATAATTAAATAATTAAACCGCCAAGTCCAATTTGGCAATAGCTGGTGTGGCTTGGTTCCTTTCTGCTGAACGCGATTCAATTAGAGACCGAAATTGGAATCATGATGCATTCCGTCAAATAGACCGTGGCCGGCTAGCGGGCCGATTGTTGAAATTGATAGACAAAGCTATAGACAAAGAAGACAAAAGATATATGGAGGGATCCTATTGGTGGAAGCGGGTGGTTGCAATAGACGAACGAGGTAGGTAATAGACTAACTAACGGCAACCCACGAGAGACCCGATAGTTAGTTTATCATTTTCACTCGTAGTCTGTAGGAACCACCGAATTCAACCAATAGGATAGCTCCATACGCACTATGACTTCTTTGTCTATTGCTTTGTCTATCAATTTCAATAATCAGCCCGCAGGTTGGCCAGCGGTCAGCGCGTCTGACTCTAGGTCAATAAGTCGCGGCTTCGGATCTCGGTAATGGAGTCAAATTTTCTCAAAATTGACGAGTGGATCTGCTGTAATAGATCCTACTCGACCCTAATTCTTCAATCCCTGAAAATTTGAAAATCCTGGAGCATGGGTGTGTACCAACCATGTGCGGTGGCTGCGTTTGTCTAGCGACTCAGGCCAAACTTAACCCAACCCCTAGAGAGGGCTCCAGCTCTTGATATAAAAAAACATGGACCTTCAATGAGCAACTCAATTTTAGTAATAAGGGTTTTTAGCCAAGGTGGGCTCAAAAACGTCCATTATTGATATGTCGCAGGCAAATAGTCAAATTAGGCATTTTGTCAAATGCATAGGCAAATGGTCCGATCGTCTTGTTTAGATTGAAATTCTGATTCTTTCCCAAATTTTTGACAAAAAAACTCGTCGTTCCCGTAAGGAAGATTTCTCTGTAAAAGTATGCTTCGTGCAATAGTATTTTGAACAACTTTTAGCTCCTGTTTATCTTAATCTTTTCAGCGTACTATAAAATACAGAATTTTTTAAAATTTTAAGATTTAGATGTATGATAAGCATTTGAAGAGGAAGAAACGAGAAGAGTTTGTATATTTGATGAGTTATTTTTACTAAAATATTGAAAACTGGTGAGCTCTTCGACATAAATTCAAGACATTTGGTAAACTGTTCACTGGAAAAAAACCACATTGGATCTGGAGTCCAGACTCTTGAAAACATCGACAAGAAAAAATTCTCTTGATTCAATCGGATTTTTGCTAGAATCTTGATTTAAGCTGGATTTTGATTGAATCAAGAGCCCAGTTGGACGTATTTCTGCCAAAGGGAACTATGTGCATTATGACGTGAGCCCTGTTATGCATATATTCTTATGGGTCTCAGGGCTCATGTCTTAATGCACATAGTTCCGTTTGGTAGAAATACGTCCATTTTCTTTTCGATGTTTTTAAGAGTCTGGACTCTAGATCCAATGTCTCCGGTTTTTTTTTTTCAGTGTTAAATTTGACTATCTGCCTGGGCATTTGACAAAACGCCTGATTTGACCGATTGCCTGCGACGCACACCTACATCTCTTCGGATGTTTCTTTTCCCCTCCTTTTTTCCACTTGTGGGTGCTTAAACAGGCTCAGCGTAGCACTCACACTCCTCCGGCTCCAGCTGGTGGAGCCAATTAAATATCATAATATTCCTATCGTACTTGGACAGGGGTTTCCCCCTCTCCCTCTCTACATCCCCTACCGTGAGAGTCTTGCTCTTGTTCACCGCCTTGAGGAGGGTGTTGAGTCCGGACTGGGAATGCGAACGAGGCGCCCCTCCTCCCCCGCCCCCACCCCCTGCGGCCCCGGGTACAGCGAGGAAGGACGTCCCTTGGCTGGGGGTGGATGTTGCTGTGGGCGTCTCGGCGCCCTTTTTAGCGCGGGCGGCCGTGGCGGCCTGAGCGGCGGCCGCTGCTACCCCTAACGTGTCCAGGTTGCATTTGCTCAAAGAGAAGCGTTCCAGTGCTTTGTAGGTCGTCAAAAGTTTCCTCCGGATGTAGTTCTGGCGCACCTGGAATCAAAAGAGAAACAAGGGTTGTTAAAATATAAGTCGACCTCCTGTGCTGCCGTACTAAGGAAAAACGGCGTATGCACCTTCAGGCGTTGCCAAATTTCGGTTGATAACACACACGAATTTCCTGGTAAAATTAGGAATATTTTTGTTCCAATTTTTCAGATAATTTTGTTCTCAATTTCATCTAAAGCTCCTGTAAAATTTCAAGGAAAATTACCCGTAATTTTCCTCAAAAATAAACATTTTATTGAAGGAAATTTGGCAACTCTCATATGTTCATGCGGCGTCCTTCCTTAGCACGGCAGTGTAGTGTAGTGGTTGTAGTGCTTGCTCTAGGATCGGGCGGTCCCGGGTTCGACTCCCGGCTAGGTTATGAGAGTTTGATGGTCTAAAATAACGGTTATCTGGGACTGGCTTGATTAGGGACGGTTAAGTGCAAGATTATCCCTCTTGGGATACTTAAAGTGGAAAAAAAACATCATCAATTTTGATGATAATAATCCATGCAGAGTGTACAAACATTTCAAAATCATGAGTCGGAAAACGCTGACTCCGTGAGTCAAACACAGCGGAGCGGCGTGCTGCCAGCACCAAACGCGCATTGGCGCCTACAAACCTAACAGGGATACTTCACGCATTGCGCAATGCGTGAGGTATCCCTGTTAGGTTTGTAGGCGCCAATGCGCGTGTAGCGCTGAACACCCTCGCCCGCCACGCCGCGCCGCGCCGCTTCAAGCAACTGTTTCGCAACCAAGGTTTTGCTCAGTATCATATGAAATTGAAAGCGCTCCAACATATTAAGTATGACAGCCATACTTTAATAGTACGGAGCTTCCCTCGCAAAATAAATCAAGATACTACGGCACAAAAAGAGAGCGGTTGTCCAAAAACTTACCAAGTCCTACCATCCATATTAAATAACTTTTAGCATACTTTTTAAATTTCATTAGAGAAAATAAAGTGACTTGATTTAGGCAGAAACATTCTTGAGTATGCCGCAACGAAGATTTCATTTTGAACCAAGAATAAAATCGCTGAATGAAAGTGGGTTTCCGCTTCATGAGAGTGACTTTTCTTTATATTTAAGTATCTCTTTCTCTTTAAACAAGCATTATTTTCTTTATTATAATTCACGAGGAAATCTTCTCTGCGGTAAATTTATCTTTATCTTATGAATTTATAATTATCTCTGTTAGAATCAAGTCACTTTTTCCGCTAATGAAGTAAAAAAATCATGCTAAACGTTATTGAATACAGATCCTAGGGCTTAATAACTACCGTTCTTTTTTTGTTATCGTCACTCGATTTAATTTGCGAGGCAATTTTGTTCTTTTGCAGCTAGGCAAATAGAAGTACGTGAATTGAGTTTCACCGTCGTTTTTTATTTTGATTTTCTCTAGTCGTGCACTGCCGTGCTAAGGAAAAACACCGCATGAGCCTTCAGGTGTTGCCAAGTTTCCTTCGGTAAAATACAAATTTTCAAGGAAAATTTTTGATACTTTCCTTCCAATTTTTCAGAGAATTCCATTCGAAAAATCTGCAGTTTGTAGAAATTTTAAGGAAAAATTCTAATGACTTTTCTCACAAATAAATATTTTATCGGGAGAAATTTGGCAACGTCTGAAGGTTGATACGACTTTTTTTCTAGTACGGCGGTACATTTCAGGGATTTATTTTGATTTATTTGAGGTTGAAAGAGGGAAAATGTTGAACGACGGATGTAAAACGACATATAATATCATCGCGACAAAAAGCTTAGAGGTGAAATCCAGGGCGTTGAAATGTCAAAGAATGAGATTTGTTCTTTCATCCTCAAGAGTTGGTCATTGACCCGAGAAGAGTAAAACTGGGAGGTTTAAAGACTCGGGTTACAAAGAAGACCCCAGGCTCAAGGAAAATCAATTAAAATGAGTTGTTGGGTTCTTTTGGGCGCTTCTGGGTACCAGATGCGCCCTTTCCAACCGTTCGACTCCCCCGATGTAACATGTACTATACTACATGCCCTTTTGCCTTATGGGTAATGACGCCATTCTGGTACACCCGGGAAAAATTGGATTTTTTTCTGCATCTGGTATTCGTAAAAGTTTTCGTGAAATGTTTTGCTTTTAAGCATAACAATCTCGCACGGACGTTTTACCTGGTTAAAGTATTTTAGGGCCTCCTTATGCTTTAAATACTTATATCCGAGGCAGTACTTTCAGATCGATTTGAAAATATTACGAACAGTCACGTGATCTCTTCATTTTAGTGACGTATTACTGTGCTACGTTGTGATTGGTTCATTTTCTTGGCGCAGCATCGACACGTCAGCTGTTTGCGGCATTGAGCGGAAGGTTTAAGGTTATGTCATGGACCAAGAGAATGAATAAGGACCCCCAACTCCAGTTAGCGGAGACATTAGCGCTGCCTGCGTTCACGCCGTGAATATGGGTCCAGCCAGCGCCGATGTCACCGCCGGCCGGCCGGTCCCTCTCTTCCCCGCGACCCGCGCTTCCCATCCCCATTGCTGAACTCCTCTTCACGCGGCCCCGCGACCTGCGCGCCCTACCTCGCGGCGTCGCGACGCCGCTGTCCGCTAGATCGCGTTGACGCACCAGCTTTAGAGGTTCCGCCGCTCTTTCCCGTCGTCTGATTTACAGTGAATCCTTTATGTTTCCATTCACCACTGACTAAAATTCATCACAAAATGCTTGTGGAAAGTTTCAGGACTTCGCGGTCGATCTGAAGTTTTGAAGGGTGTTGCGGTAAAAGAATCCCACTTTAAATTCCAGCTTCGTCAGTCTTCGGGTACATAAGTTGGTAGTAATATGCTTTGACAAAGAAGCGCCCTTCAACGCTTGGGCGTTGGAACTGCTTGTTTTATGTTTCTTTTCATAAAAATCCTCTCGAGGACGTGCCATTGACGCTGTTATATATCTAATTCCGACGCTTTAACCACTATCTCCTGTGTTACAGAGGGGGGAGCCCCCCCCCCGGACCCCCCCTGAGCTGGGGGTATTTCATACCCTCCAGGCCCCCCGGTGGTAGGGGGCCAGGCCCCCCAAGCAAAATGACTTAGCTACGCCTATGCCTAAGAGTTCCATGACCTAAAATCTAAACTTACCAACAAGTTCGTATCTCCCCATACAGGAACTCTACTCTTCCGTGCTAAGGAAGAACGCCGTCTGAGCCATCAACCGTTGACAAATTTCCTCCGATAAAAGACGAATTTTCAAGAAAACTGTGGGATATTTTTCTTCAAATTTTTCAGACAATTTCGCACACACTTTAATCTAAAATATCTCAAAACTTCATTTCAAGGAAAACTATGCGCAACTTTCCTGTGAAATGAATTTTTTATCTGGTGAATTTTGGCAACTCTCGAATGAATATACGGCGTTCTTCCTTAGCATGGCAGTACTGTGACCCACCCGGAAAAAAATTGAATGTTGCTTTGGCATTTATAATGTTAAAAAAATGTGCAACAAGTATAAATGCTGATTTTACAATACAAAAAAACGCTAGGTTAACTACGTCCACGGTTCTAAATGAACAAATTCAATGTTGAGTTGGCATTTTTTTAAACGTAAAATCAACATTTGATACTTTTCGCACTTTTTTTCGACAGTTTAATGCTAAATCAACATTCAATCGGACGTATTTCTATCAAACGGAACTAAGCGCCCTAATGGGAGGAGGGTAGAGGGGGGCTTGAATTGACGGCGGAACCTGGCGTCGGGCTCATTCCGTCCCATACTCGCAATGCTTTTTTACATGGCGCTTAGTTCCGTTCACTGGATAAAAAACCCATTAGATCCAGAGTCCAGACTCTTAAAAACATCGACAAGAAAAAGAACTCCTAATTCAATCAAAATCTAGCTTAAATCAAGAACCAAGCCTCTTAATTTAAGCGGATTTTGTTTTGATTCAAGAAAAAATCCGATTGAATCAAGAGTACTTTTTCTTGTCAATGTTTTCAAGAGTCTGGACTCTAGATCCAATGTGTTTTTTTCCAGTGTGTGACAGAACGCGCTATCCGGCATTCTAAATTCCTCAAAAGGAACTCAAATTGGCGCTCAGTTCCGTTTGACAGAAATACGTCCAATTTATTTCAGTGCATGCTGAGAAAACAAGGAAACGAATCGGTTAGATCGAAAACACACCAACTCGGTAACTCGAAAATGCTCAATGTTCATCAAAGATAGTCAATTTTTATGAAGCTCAATTAAGTTAGCGCATCTGTTCCAACTTGGACCGTTGAAACGTCCTTAGGTGCTTGTATTTCGGCACCAAACATGTTTTTCTTAGACTAATTCCTCCATCTACTGTGCAGTTTTGTGTATGTGTCGCAGTCAATTAGCAATCGCCGGCAATTTGCAAGCAGTTCACACGTTGTTTCAATAAATAGCAATAATGCGGATTGCCATAATGCAATTTTTATGGGTTATGGTCTTCAAAAGTATGAGCTCGGCTCGAAGCGCCTTCAGTTTCAGTGATACTCTACGCTTTGTCACGATGTTAGTTTAGTTGCATGTCCGATCTCAACCCAACTAATGTCACGAAGTTCACTACACGCTCTTCTGAGTGTGCACATTCCTGCCATGTTTTTAAGGATGGGAAAGTGTCTATCCACATTATAGGCAACATAATCAGCACTCTAATCTTGTTCTTTTATTTTTGAATTGCATAACTTTCTGTTTATTTACCACTGGCTTGAAAATTGCCGGCGATTGCCAATTGCCTGCGACATATGTATTGATTACTTTAATTGTTCCGAGTTGGTGTGTTTTCGTTCTCACTGATTCAAGTCATGAAATCACACTTACTTTTTTATTAACGGATCGGACGAGATCTGCGGGAGAGATGCAGGTCAGGTGTTGCGAAACAGCCGCCGAGGGGTGTCCACCGTGGGGCGACGGGAGCTGCGACGTGGCGGCGTCACCGACAGCCACCCACGTGGAGCAAGAGCGGGACGTGTTCTCGAGTTTGGACTGACAGAGGAGGTAGCTGTTCTTCTGCGCCGGGGACAGGCTCAGCTCGGAGACGGCGGCGCGGAGGCAGCCGGGGCTGAAGGCGTCGCCGAGGGGGCCCAGGGGGGCGAAGGGGGAGCCCAGGGGGGTGGCCCCCGGCCCCAGGCCAGGGTGGGCAGGGATCTGGGCGATGTCCGAAGTGCTGAAGGACTTCTGGAGGCCGAGCATGGCCGAGAGCGCCGCGCAAGAGCGGATCACGTCGTTCTCCTCGTCGCACCATTGCACCTCCGGGATCCCTGGCGGCCTGAAACATAAACAAGGATTGTCGTTCAGGGCTGGATTAAGGGGGTGGTCACATGGGCCGTGGCCCATGGCGGCAACTTTAGGGGGCGGCAAATTTTGCAATTTTTTCAAATGTAGGTATAAAAAAAATCGGATTCAGAAAAAAAAATTACCAATGAGAAAAGGGGACAAAATTTCTCTTTCCTGAGAGTATAATAATTTCTAATTTTGTCGTTTCTCGGTGATACAAGAGACAGCATCTTTAATTGGTCGAGTTAAGAGAGGATGAGGAACTTAACACGCAATTTGGCCTGAAGCTTAGCGCAGAGAGGAATGATGACGAGGACTTGAGATGAAAAGGACAAGCCTTCGGCGCGGCGGTCGGCATGTAAGCGCCTACAAGACTGCATGAATACTTCACCCATTGCGCTAAACACAGTGCGGTCAGGAGCGGTTGGCGTGAAACGCGTTAGCGCCTACAAGACTGCATGAATACTTCACGCATTGCGTCAAATACAGTGCGATCAGCGGCGGAAGTTAAAATTATTATACAACATTTATGTTTGTTCTTCCATAATTTTTTTGTTCATTTCTTACAAATGGAGAAGCAAAGTTCCGTGAAATTTTGCTAGTAGTGTTGACAGGGCTTCCGCAAGAAATGTATTCAACACGAGTAGGTAAACGCGTCTTATGCACCCCTCCCCCTCCGGCACGTTAACTTGATGGTTTTTTTTTTTATGTTTCAAAACGAATGAGAAGAGGGCGGCAAAATACAGGCGGCCCATGGGCGGCAAGTAGGTAAATCCGGCCCTGTTGTCTTTAGAACATTCGGTTACTTTGAAACATGGGCGGAGAGCTACTAATACGAACGAGAGAATAGACCGTTATAGACAAGATGTAAATTTCAACCGTTTTTTTTCTCCTGGTTTATTGGTTTACACTCCTTTAGAGCCCATAACCATATATGAACTTTCTCGACGGTGAAACTGCAAAAATGCGTAACTCGGTTGCATGTGTTTCGAAATATGCGGTCCTATATTACTTTTTAGAAGGAGACCAAACCAACATCATGACTTTAAGTTTTCACAGAATATTTTTCAGAAGAAGAAAATAAATCGCTGAAATTTTCAAAAAATTACGTGGAGTAGTTTTCCTTGTAGAAAATAAAGTATAACAGGAAGTCTGCAACGCCGCAAAGCGAGACGCGCATTTCTGCAGTTTCACCATCGATATTTGGACTGCGTTTGGGAGAAAAGAACCAAGCAAGATCAGATTTTGCTAAAGTTAACTACGCAATTTAATTTTTTACAGAAAAACGTTTGTGCGGGCTCCATTGAACATTTTAGGGAAGTTGCTTCGTATAGTGCAGAAAATTCTCTGAAATTCGCTTGAAAATCCGCACAACCTTTTTCATGTAGAAAATTGAATTGCTCAATCGAATTTGGCAATAGCTGTTCCTCTCTCCTTGACACGGTCCATTTATTGCCCTCGTGTATGTCGCAGGCAATTGGCAATCGCCGGCAATTTACAAGCCAGTGGTGAATAAGTATATAAAATCATAAAATTCAAAAATAACAGAACAAGATTAGAGTGCTGATTAACTTGCCTATAACGTAAATAGACACTTTTTCATCCTTAAAAACATGGCAGGAATATGCACACTCAGGAGAGCGTGTAGGAAACTGCGTGACATTAGTTGGGTTGAGATCGGACAAGCAACTAAACTAACAGCGTGACAAAGCGTAGAGTATCACAAAAAATGAAGGCGCTTCAAGCCAAGCTCATACTCTTGAAGACCACAGCCTTTAAAAATTGCATCATGCCGATGTGCATTATTGCGATTTATTGAAACAACGTGTGAACCGCTTGCAAATTTCCGGCGATTGCTAATTGCCTGCGACATGTAGACATCAAAGGATGTTGGCACACCCATGCTCCAGGCTTCTTAAATTTACAGAGATTAAAACTGAGTTTAATCTTTTCCTGCACATTTCAGCAATGTAATATAAATTTCCTAAGCAAAACACTACGTAGAACATGATTCAGCTAACAAAAGTGACTCAAATTATCTCCTGAATCACCCACATAATGATGTAGTGAAATTTGACAGAAATGGCTCTCTTCGCTATCACGGCAGATCTCCTCCCCCGCAGCACCTTGGCCTTCTCCGCATCGTTGACTCGTTGTGATTGCCATCATTATCTTGCTCATCGTCTTGAAAGTAGGTTAACAATGCGTGTGAGCTTAGGGATAGTTTTCACCTCTTTCCTATCTCACTAAAGGTCATGGAGACTCCTGAAGTTGAGCCTCATTCCCGCCATCAAAAACTCAAAGAAATTCAAAGGAATTTTGAGGAGAAATTGATGGAATAAAGAAGTCTTATTTCGATTCCAAAAGACAATGAAGAATTTGCATGCAATTTTTTTATAGCTTCATCTGAAAGTGCCTGAAGAGCGAATTTTGAAGTATTTTTTATAATTTGTTTCTGCTCTGGGAAATAGTATGAAAATAGATTTAAAATTGAGAAAATGCACAGCCTAGTGACGTCATCTGGCGGCATTTCCCATTTAAACACATGTATTTAAGCAGATTAGGTTATTTTGTCGTATTTCCTCCAATAACCGTTCAATTCATGAACCAAGGGTATCCATGTGCTCAGTTCACTCGGTAGTTTCCACTTGAACACGAAATTCATCAAATTTCAGACTACAGCAAATTCGCCATTGTTTGGGTCAATTTGGGAACCTTGAAATGGAGTTGTTCCTCGGTCCGGGAAACGACTGGCAACACGGGAACGGTTCTAGTGGTTAAAGGGAGGGGGGGGGGGTGAGTAGGTCGAGGGCGCTCCTACCTGTTGATGACTGGTCTATCGGAGTCCGGGTTGGGGCTGACACTCCTGGCGGTGTGGAAGCCGAGGAGGCGGATCCTGGAGGGCTCGGCGGAGGACACGGAGAGCATGGAGAGCTCGGTGGTGACGGACTCCCGGGAGGGGGACCTCAGGATGCGGGCGTCGACGGGGAGCGAGGGCGTGGCGGACGCGGGCGGCGAAGGGGCGTCCATCGCACCGCGGGCAGCCAGGACGGGGATGCGGGCCCCCGGACAGGGCTCAGGTGCATGACTCGAGGCGGAAATGGCCGGCGCCGCCGGTGCGGAGGTCGCGGTCGGCTCGCGGTTCGGGCGCCGTGTCGCGGGTTGCGGGTCGCGGAACGGAGCGTCGCGGGTCGCCGGAACGGAGCGTCGCGACGCGGCCAAGGTTCCAGCGGAGACTGCCGAGTCTCCGGACGAGCCCCGGTCCCGGGTCGATACGCGCATGGAGGAGGCGTAAGGGTGCTGCGCTGCCACGGCAGGGGCGCGCCGAGCCACCCGCTAGAGGGCGCTGCTGGTGTCGAGTTGTCGACAAAGGTGCCATTGCTTTGACCCAAACTTATCAGCTTCAATAAAAAAACAATTTAAAAAGCGGGTAACAACCCTAGTAGCAGAACCACAGAAGGAAAAGATAAATATTATGTACGAAATTTAATTTTTTTATATAATACATGCATACAAAAGAACATTTCATGTGAACATTTTCATGTAACCATTATATAAAAAATGTTATAATTTTCGTGAGCTTTTCGCGAATTAGAAGAATTTTTAGTGTATTCGCGAAAAGCTCACGAAAATGATTACCTATTTTTTTATATAATCGTTACATAAAAATGTTCACTTTCAACACTTTCGTATGCATGCGTTATATAAAAAAATAAAAATGTGTGTATAAAAAAAAATTACTTTCTCTATCATACCTTCTCTAGCTTTTATCATTTTTCATACATTATACGGTCAGGTCTGAACTTTGATTTTTTTTTTATATAAGCGTTACACGTTTTTTATATAAAACGATCATTTAGATAACAGATATGTTTTTTTATACTTTTTTTTAGAAAAACAAAAATTTGTTCTGCTACTAGGGAAGGCTAAAATTTCCCATACACAAAATCAAAACGTTTCGCTGAAAATTCAGCCATCCTCAGTTGGGAAAAATCAAAATAAAAATGGTTCAAAATCTAAAATAGTACCTGATAAGTACCTTTCAATTGGGAATGTTGTTATTATCAAAATTTCTGTCATAATAACAACATTCCCAATTGAAAGGTACTTATCAGCTACTATTTTAGATTTTTAACCATTTTTATTTCGATTTATCCAACTGAGGATGGCTGAATTTTCAGCCGAAACGTTTTGGTTTTGTGTATGTGAAATTTTAGCCTTGTTACCCGCTTTTCAAATTGTTTTTTTTTATTGTATATCTGGTCACGGGCTGCAGAGCATCTATCATATTTCTTATCAGCTTCTTTTTCCGGGCTTGGGCTTTGGGGCCGCTCAAGTATTACATAGCGTAGTTAAGGGGGGGGGGGGGTTGATCCAGCGTCATGGTGCGTTATAAGGGGAGGAGGTCAAGCCAAGCGTTACGCAACAAATCCGAGCCGGGGGAAAAACTTTGAAAAAAAGTGCGTCTTCTTGGACATTCCTCACCTTTCTTTAATTCAATATTATTTTTGCAATGGTTAACTTATTCAAAATTGTCCAAGTGAACTTTTCCGGTAAAATTATGAATAAAACATATCGAACTATGTACTTTCACACCTTCGTTGATCTCTACCCGTCGTATTTCATCGATATATCTTTTAAAGAAACCCGAATTTTTCAAGCTATTTTCTTACCGTTTTCTTGATTTTTTGAAAATGGGGAGCGGGGGAGGATCAGGCCAGCGCTACGTAATTCAAAAGAAGGGGTGTAGGGTAGCGTTACGGGTGCGTTACAGAGAGGAAGAAGGAGAGGGGGTAAAAAAATCGGAAAAAGTGCGTTACGTGATACTCGCACGGCTCCTATTGCTAGGAGCTTAGTTCGTCAAAGACGCTGCTGTGAGGAGAGCATTAAGTGCAAAAATGAAGTTTTGAGAAGACGATTTCAGAGGCCTCTGACTGGAAAATTTTCCGTCATCAGCTCTATGCCTTATTACGGCAATACATCTGACGGCGGGGATTAAATGACTCGCTTAAACCAATTATTTTCGTTAGATTCGGACCTTCTTCTATTGAGATTAGTTGAAATTCCAGGAATGCAGATCGAAGCCAATTTTTTCCGGGACAACATCCCTCATACGATTTTCTCTGCCACCGATTGCAGTGAAAAAATGTGTGCTGATAAATTATTTTGACCAGGAGCGTCGTTTCTCGTCGACAAAATTTGGTTTTTTTTTTAAAGTTAAATCCGTGTGAATCTAACTTGAAATCCGTTTTTTTGAGTTAAAAAGCGTAGTTTTGATATCTTTCAGTAAAATTCAAAAAGACGATAACAAAACAACGTTTCTTTAACTGAGAAAAACTGACTTAAAGTTAAATCCTCACGGGAAAAATAGAGAAAAAAGAGAGAAAAAATTGTTGACAAGAAACGACGCTTTAAGTCAAAATAATTGTCTTAGGAAAATTTTTTTTCAGTGTGATCTCTGACGCGTGCGTAACGTCGTACTTTCACCATCGAGATGACATATTCTAGAGACCCCGTTCTGCTATCTTCCCTTTCAGAGGCAATACCGTCACCTTCCGGCCAAAGTATCACAAGCGCCATGCGACGCATCAAAATCCCGCCGCCATTTTATTTTTTTACAGAGAATTTGTCGGTTGAATCTGTTTGAAAATTTCACTGAATTTTATCGGCAACGTAAAGCAAATTCAGGGACATTTCCGGGCAGCTGCGTTGAACAATTTCTCTGAAAAAAATAAAATGGCGGCGGGGATTTTGATGCGTCGCATGGCGCTTGTGATACTTTGGCCGGAAGGTGACGGTATTGCCTCTGAAAGGGAAGATAGCAGAACGGGGTCTCTAGAATATCGACGGTGAAACTACCAAACCACGTATCTCATTTGCGGTGTTTAAAAATCTACGCTCACATTTTATTTTTTTGAAGTAGACCAAATCAATATCATTCCTTGAAATTTTCACGGAATTTTCTCCGCTCAAAGAGGAAAAATCACAGAAATTTTCAAGACTGGATGTTAAGTAGTTTTTCATTTAAAAAATAAAGTATGACAGGAAGTCTGCGACGTCGCAAACCGAGATACGTGGTTTGGTAGTTTCACCGTCGATATGTCATCTCGATGGTGAAAGTACGAAACCACGTATCTCATTCTTTCATTTTTCCTGTGGAAAACCAGTCAATTTCTTGAAAACTTTTTTAATTTTTCTTACCCGTCCGCAAAAAATGGTGTATCCATTCCATGCCGTAAAGTTGACTTGCTTCTCTTTAAAAAATTAAGATAGGAGCAGAAATTTTAAAACACCGCAATACAGATACGGTTCATTCGGAAATGGAGATGTTGCATGTGTTAGGGATTTGCGATTTGACCATTGATTCTTATGTAAAAGTTGGCGAGAAACACGATGGCGCCACTGGTTTCCTCTGAAATCAACTCCCAAGCTCAAAAAAAAGCTCTCAAGTTGAGGCTAAAATGGAGGGATATCCCACGCTATCCTGAAAGTCCACCTCTACATCAAGAAACAACTCTCCATGCAAAGATAGGGAGCAAATACATTAGCAGTGATGCCGTTTTCTCAGTTTTAAAGTCTCCAAATAAAGTGGCAACCCTGTCAATGTATTTGCTCCTTATCTTTGCATGGAGAATTTGTCTTGATGTAGATGTGGACTCACAGGGGAGGGTGGGATATCCCCTCCATTTTGGCCTCAACCTGAGAGCTTTTTTGAGCTCGGGAGATGATTTCAGAGAAAACCAGAGGCACCATCGTGTTTCTCGCAAACTTTTACATAAGAATCAATGGTCAAATCGCAAATCCCTCACGCATGCAACATCTCCATTATGAAACGTCGCATGGCGTTTGTGATAGTTCGGCCGGAGGGTGACAACGCCCTCTGTGATGAGCGACGGACACCAGGACGCCACGTCGAAAGTGCACACGAGCCCGGAAAACACCAGTTGCTCGGGGTGTGAGCATCATCCCGATCGCAGCATCACGGTGCGCAACCTCCTGGAACATTCCTCCGTGCGTTAATCAGTGCTCTCTCGCTCCACGCGTTGCGAATAGAGCGCTCATGCGCCCTGCTCCCTTTCCGCTCAGCGTGAAAATCTTCCACCTCGCGGAGTTGTCGCAGCGGGCGCAGGATACCACCCGCAACCACTCGATGCTGTCTTGGTGTGTGGCGGAATTTTCGTTTTATCGGGGCAACCGGGCGCCTTTTCTGGGTTATTTTAACGTGCCTTGTCCTCAATACTGGGTTGCCGCTTTGCTCGGAGCGTGAATGAGGTTTGGGTTTGGTTGTGGAGCAGTCTTCGAAACTCACAGGCGCCAACGCGCCAAATGCGCCTAAAAAATGAAGACTCTGCGCCAACGTAGCCCCTAAAAATTGCCCCCTAGAAATCTGCATTTTCATATTAGGTGCTTATTCGAAATTTTCAGCACCACAAGTGAAAGCTTTTTCTATTCTTCACGATTTCATCATTTGTGCTTTTGTCCTCCCCAAGTTACAGCTGCTTACTAGTTCTGTTACTAAAATATCTTGCGTCTAACTTTTCACTGAATGCGCCGTAATATATAGGCAAAAAGTCAATTTGGCCCCTAAAAAATCTTCAATTGCGCCTGAAAATCGGGCTCGATGCGCCACACGACTCCTAAAACTCAAAGGTGAGTTTCGAATACTGTTGTGGAACTAATAGAATTCTTAGAATTTCTAAGTAAAATGTATTTTGTATATTATGGATGGGTATAGGTGATGAAACTTTAGAATATGTCCATTTCGCAATGGCCTCTGGAAAGATGTAGCATTACAGAGTTTCTAAATCTCCGTTTATATTACGTTTATTTGTTTACTTTTTTTTAGAGGAAAAATCATTGAATATCATGGTAAACATTTGGTACCTACGGAAGAACCTAGTCAAAGGGACAAAAATCAAAGAATAGGTTTTATAATTATGTTTACGTAGTATGCAACAAAATATTCTATGTTTATTCTATTGTTATCCTATTTTATTTTATTTTTTTAAGAGAGATACGTATGCAAGAGAACAGCAACAGCATCTTCTGAAATACTTGTTTTCAGAGTTAAACCATTGAGATAAGTTTCATTGAAAAAAAATCATAATTTCATTTTTATTATTCGCACAGTATTATGTAATTGACTTTGTTTTCCTTTTATAACTTAAATTTTTTCTAATATTTCAGCATTTCATGACACAAAAACTAGCTACGCAGCCTATGGCTTTTTTTCTATGTATAAGAAAATGATCCAGGCTTGGTTTGTAAAATCGAAGGTGGCTCAATTTCAGGCTTGTGAAAACCTCGGCCTAAGAAACATTGCGTATTAATTATACACACCCGGAAAACAAGTCAGTCAATAAGAGCCGAGTATCAGACTTTTATTGCATTTATTTATTTTTGACCGAGCCTAGATTTCTAAATAACACCAAATTTTCTAGTGATGAAGGATGATTATCTCATTGATTGGTAAATTTCTGCAAGTGTTAAAAAGTTGCTCCAGTTATTTACCTGAAAAATTCCTCTTTTAATGCTTATTTTAATATCCTCTTAATTTTAAATGCATGTGTACCATTAACATTATAACTTGATTATCTAATGAGTATCTATTCTCATTCGCTTCCCTCTGAAAAATCAGAGAAAACGGACAGTTGTAATGTGGAGGAACATCCCCATTTGCCAGTCTAGATGAAAATGCAAGTGAAGCAAATTTTGAAGCTTTAAAATCCTAAAATTTCAACATTTCTCTTGTGTTTTTCACTATTTTTTTTTAAAACGGAAGAAGGAGCGGCTTAATACAAGTAAAAATGAAAATGAAAAGTGAAAGGAAATTACGATGGACGTAAGTAAAGGAAAGCAGAAAAGAGTTTTTGGAGAGTAGCGATACATTTTTTCAGTTCGACTTAAACCTATACTGTTCTCGATGCAGTTTCATCGGATTTTTAGTTGCAAGGACCAAATTCAGTCTCTGTAACAGAGCAAGTTTAAGCGTAACTGGACAAGTGCATCTCGTCCCAATTAAGACCATTAATTTCCCGAGGAGTGTCGACTAAAATGATCTTAATGCAAAATAATTTTGGAGCGGTTAAACTCCCTCGGAAGAACTTTTATTACAAATCTTTTTTACAATTTATACACTTCAACTTAATAATAAAAAAAATATTAACAATATTTTATCGGGAATTTTTTTCTTTGTTTGTACTTTTCTTCGACAATTTTTCAACCGATAGAGAGTGAGAAAAATACAGATCTTCATTCATTCAGATCTATGTGAAATTTAGAGATATTCCATTGCTGAAACTTCTGAAATCCTTCTTAATGGGTCCAAAATGACGTCACTCCTTGATTTCTTCAGTCGAAGTGGACGGAATCTTCACTAAAGTGTGCCAAAAAAGCGCCAAACTCCGGATAGGAATGGTGAAATTTAGAGTGAAATTTAGAGTTATTCCATTGCTGAAACTTCTGAAATCCGTCGTACTGGGTCCAAAATGACGTCATGCCTTGATTTCTTCAGCCGAAGTGGACGGAACTTCACTGGAGCGTACCAAAAAAGCGCCAAACTCCGGAGAGGAATGGGGAGGGGGGGGGGGGGGGTTACGAGATCTTACGAAACACACATAAATCGGTTTCCGGGCATTGCGCTGGAAGCCTCATGAGTGTGGTGGAGGATCTAGTAGTAGATGGGGTGGAGGATGGGGAGGATGGGGTTGTGGGACTGGATGCGGGAGGAAGAGCTCCAGGCCCAGGGTGAGTGAGCCTGGACGATACCCTCGTGGGAGACGACGCTGGTCGGGACGATCGGGAGGACGTAGGCTGCGGCTACGGCGATGGCCAGCACGAAGAAAACAGCGACCTGGAAACAGAAAACGGATCGAATTAAGTTGGAGTATGACACAGGCCTGCCGACTGATTGCTGAAATATATATGGACGTATTTCTACCAAAGAGACCTATGTGCAAGTGAGAAATATGGGGTGTGCTCGTTAGTTCTCTTTGCGTAAGAGTGAATGAAAATAATAAAGCGCCAGTGACGTCAGCGGCAACGAACGAGAGCCGCCACGACGGGGAGATCGTTGGAGGGAGTCTTTAACTCATGAGCCCTGTCCACAACGCTCTCTTGCCATGCCCGCGGCTCATGACTCCCGCATCCAGTTGGCACATAGGTCTCTTTGATAGAATGCACTATCCCGCTTTTCCAATTCTTCAAAAGGAATCACGCCCACTTTTACATTGCTTCTTATGCAGCTTCAACGAGCACACCCCATATTTCTCACCTCCACATAGGTCTGTTTGGTAGAAATACGTCCATATGTCGCAGGCAGATAGTAAAATCAGGCATTTTGTCAAATGCCTAGGCAAGTAGTCAAATATTCTGACTTAGATTGAAATTCTGATTCTTTTAGTAATTTCAGACAAAATAATTCATTGCTCCTGCAAGAAAAAATTCTCAGTAAATATGTGCACACACAATAGTATATTAAACGATTTTTAGCTCCTGAACAGACACTCATCTTGAAATTTTCAGCATGTCATAAAATACACAATTTTTAGGATGTGAAAGTACACAAATATGAGACGGAATTGAAGAGGTAGAGACAAAAAGAGTTCGTAGGTTTGATGAGTTATTTTTCCAAAAATGTTGAAAACTCGCGAGCTTTTTGCCATAAATTCACAAAAAATTGTGTAAACCGTCGAAATTTAACTATCTGCCTAGGCATTTGACAAAATGCCTGATTTTACTATTTGCCTGCGACATATAGACAAAGCTGTATATACGAAGAAGACAAAAAGGATATGGAGGGATACTATTCTGCCGTGCTAAGGAAGAACGCCGTATGAGCCTCCAGGCGTTGCCAAATTTCCTTTGATTAAACACGAATATCCTGGTAAACTCATGAATATTTTCTTTCCAATTTCTCAGATACTTTTGCTCGCAATTTCACCTAAAGTTCCTGAAAATTTCAAGGAAATATATTCACAATTTTCCTCAAAAATGAACATTTTATGGAAGGAAATTTGGCAACTCTCGAATGTTCATACGGCGTTCCTCCTTGGCACGGTAGTATTGGTGGAAGCGGGTGGTCAATTTTCAGCGGAAAGAAATGACTGTAATAATACATATCGACGGTGTGAGTCGGCAATCACATAACTCGTATGCGGTGTTTGAAAATCTCCGCCTCTATGTTATTATTTTAAAGGAGGAAAAATCGACATCATTCCTTGAAGTTTTTGCAGAATTTTCTTCGCAAGAATTGCCGTTGAGTAGTTTTTCGTTTGAAAAAGAAAGTACGACAGGAAGCTTGCGACGTCGTAAATCGAGTTATGTGATTGCCGACTTACACCGTCGATATTCTCATTTGATTCATATATTTTTCTTCATCAATTTAAATAAGAACAATCCATGTAGAGTGTGCAAACATTTCAAAATCATGAGTTGAAAAACGCGGATTCTGCGAGTATAAATATTAGAGCCAAACAGAGCGTGCTGCCAGCGCGAGAGGCTCACTGGCGCCTACAAACCTAAGTGGATACTTCACGCATTGCGCAATGTTTGAAGCATCCACTTAGGTTTGTAGGCGCCAGTGCGCGTTTTGCGCTGACCGCCCGCTCGCCGTGCCGCGGCGCGGCACCTCAAGCAACTAATTCACAACAGAGATGTTGCACAGTGTCATACGAAATTGAAGGCGCTCCTACATATGATGTTGTAATGACTGTAGCCCCTATTCAAGAGCCTAAAGAATCATTCTGAGGCAAAAAATTGGCAAAATTCAGATGAATGAAAGCAGAATGCTGCTTGAAAACAACGTCGCATTCCATTCAATTATCGATTTCTGTATCAAATGCGAGGTTGTTTTCCAGATAGGTTTCAGTAGTTTCACCTTAAACATGGAATTTATCAAATTCAAGACACCTGCAAACTCTGATCTCCATTGCTTAGTAGCATAATTATTTATTCTAAGATTTAAAACGGGCCGATGAATACAGTTTATACTGATTTTTTTGTTTTTTTTTTCATTTTTTAAATATTTTTGTGAGTCATTCGATTGAAGAAGGCAATGTTAAAATGAAATGCAGTAATGAGAAAAGCCCCTTCATCGAGTTTTACAAGTTTCCGCCAACGTTAGCTCCTATGGATGAATGGAACAGCGGGATCTAACGCCTGGATGCAACTATTAGTGTCCGAAGGACGTGCGTGTTGCATAACCAATTAATTGGAGGCGTTTTGCTTTTCCATGCCCGCATCTCACAGCACAGCAGCCGCGTCGTTTTCGTCATTCGTGTTGCTTTGATTAGTAAAACTCACATTTTTGCAGTCATAGAATTGTAATTTGGTGATTGAAAATTACAGAATCAATTAAAAAATACAAAGAAAATTAAAAATTGAAACTAGCAATGATGAGTGGAACAAGTGAGATGAAACATCGAATTAAGATTTATTATCATCGCTTTGAACACATGTAAACCAAATAGACGATTAAATCATGCAAGAATGGCAAATTAACGTTGAAACTCCCAAATAACGTATCTCGATTTGCGACGGTGCAGATTTCTTGAAATATTTTATTTCTCAGATGAAAAACTACATGACGGCAATTTTTAAAAACAGAAGTAAAGATGTTACACAAGTATGGCAAATTAGCAAAAGTATTCATTTGCATCAGCTCGTTTAGTTACGTGAAAATCACCGAAAAGTGTGAATAATTATTTTTTGTCATAATGTTTTTTTGAAGTGCTTGTTTGCGGAAGAGATTACCGATGCAATATGGAAGTTCAAAACTCGATTAATTATTAACGATCAACTCCGGGCGATTCTCGTATTTTTTTATGGACTATTGTTAGAGGAAAAAAATAGGTTTCTGCTTGACCGTTGTAACCAATTTTTTTGGCTCCTACGAAGTTGATTATTCGCAGTAGAGCTGCAGTAAATTGAATGAAATCACCACGGCTTCACGAGAACATTTTTTTACTACTTTTTTGTATGCGTTTATTATGCTTCACGCCTATGGACACAATCCACAGTCTTCAATAATATCAATGTATCTTTCCTCTGACGGAAACACTTTTTGCTCATATTAAATACAGGACATTTGATGAAAGATATATTTTCATTTTCCCAAAACTCAGCCACGCAACGTAAAAAAAGCCGATATAGTGCCAAAAAACCTTATCAAAAATTTTTTTAACGTTTTTTTATAGCAGAATAAACGCCATAAAAAAACAGTGACTCATGACCATAACTATAGTTGCTCCGCATATGAGGGCCTTTCTGACCAAACAGCTTATACCCATGTCAACGTCGCTAACATTATGCAACGTTTATTTTTTTTTACAAGTATCCGAAATCACCCACATTATAATCTGCCAAAGTATTCAGAAAAATGGAAAGCAAATTTGAGGCAAATTTCAGAACTCTGTACCAACTAAGCAGTTGGACGTATGTACAATCTTAGCAACATCGACATGAGTATAAGCTGTTTGGTCGGAAAGGTCCTCAATCCTCATATGTTAAGTCCTCTTTAAGCCACAAAAATTGCATTGCGGCAAATGCTTATGAGTACGACCCTCAGGAACAACTGGACCGAGTTTATCGGAAAGGAACATTAACCCACATCAGGTTGAAACTGAGAAAAAGAGGTTTGAAGTGTCATTACTACACAAGACTCAATGTAGAAAATAAACTTTGACTTCTCTTTTCACAAACTAATTTTTTTGTTTCGATTTCAAGTTTTTGGCGAGAGAAAATATACGACTATACTGAAAAAAAAAGTTCGGTGAGTATATGGGACCAGGTTTTATTCGGTACACGCAGCGGAATTATTCGGTCTGCTCAACCAAAATTTTCGGTCCGCTGAACTATACCATAAGAATTTTTTATAGTTAGGTTCTACAAACCGAACAGTTTGGTTGAGCAGATCGAATAATTCGGTTGTGTGTACCGAACAAAACCTGGTTTCATATGCTCCTAACCAGTTCGGATTCACCGAACATTTTTACTTTCTCGCTACCCTGAGGTAGAGGAAGTAGTGTCATCTTGCAGGGTGGGAATAAAGAGTTGAAATTTCATAATTTCTAGACGTTTTAAGGTCCCCCCAGGAGTCAAAATAACCATACTTGAAAAAATGTCCGTTCGTCAGACGTCCCCCAAATCTGTCTACAGCGATATTTCAGAATCTATCAGTTCAAGTTCATTCAAAATTTGCAGAGAAGACCATATCTATGGTCTCTTTTTTTCAGTGGGAACTTAAGAGCATCCTGAACTCAATTTTTTTAAAATAAGGATTGGTTCCCATCCGATATACTTGGTCAAACTATGAATACGGCCCACAATAAATCCCTATAGTGATTCATTTTCCGATCGTCAGTGCGTGCATCAAATGGACGTATTTATGCTAAAAGGAGATATGTGCAAGTGGAGAGATGGGGTGTGCTCGTTAGTTGGGTCATAAGAAACAATGTAAAAGTGGATATAGCTCCTTTTGAGAAAATTGAAAAGCGGGATTTGACATTAAATCAAAAGGAGCTAAGCGCCAAAATATGCTAACTCATGAGCCGCGGGCATGGCAAGAGAGCGTTGTGGACAGGGCTCATGAGTTAAAGACGCCGGACGGCGATCCCGATCCCGAAACCGTCACCGCACTCACCGCTGACGTCACTGGCGCTTTGTATTCCCCATTCATTCTTATGGCCCGACCACTAACGAGCACACCCCATCTTTCCACTTCCACATATCTCCTTTTCGCATAAATACGTCCAAATCTCCTCAAATACGTGGGCTCGTGTGACAAACGGAACGAGGGGGGCATGCACGTCGCGTTGTCGCATGCAGTTATGGGAAATTGTGTCATCGCTGACATAAGGATAACCAGAGCACCCGAAGCCGGGGCGACCGCAGCCGCAGAACCGCCTGGTGCTCGGATGGTTCCAGCGCGAGAAAGCGTGCAAATTTGAAATTGGGCCCCGACCGACCGCTTCCGCATTTGACCGCCACTCCGAAGTGGTGCTGGCCGGGGCTCCTCACTTGCGCCTCACGCACTTCCCAAATTGATTTAACTCGATTAGAACCCGAGCCACCGATATTATCCGCTCGCGACTCCGTCGATATTGAACGACGACGTAATTCTGATCCTGAATCGCGTCTCACGCACCCTCCAAATTGATTTAACTCGATTAAAACCCGAGTTGCCGATATTTTAAGTTTTTTATCGATATTTGGACGGAGTTAAACAGAAAGGAACCAAGCCACATCGGGATCGAACCGAGAAAAAGAGGTTTAAAGTTCGGCTCCTGCATAAAACTCAATGTAAAAGATAAACTTTAAGTTCAATTTCTACAAAATTTGCTCCGACAAAAACTTTGAATTTTTGGTGATGGATAGTACAGCAGTGGTTGAGTTCGAAACCACTCATAACTCAATTTTTTCCAAAATGTGGGTTGGTTCCTTTCTGCTTAACTCAGTCCATTTATTTCCTTTGAAAAATGGATGGTTAGGTTTTTAACAAAATCGTTTTACAAGCACTTTTTACAAAACGCTAGAAAGTCGGAAGGTGTTGAAAGTTATAACCGAACTTTTTATTAGTTTTTTGACATTTTCTGAGTGTAGCCGAGTATTTGTTTTGCTTTTTGAATTTTAGAGTACTGAATATAAATAAAACTGCTCAAAAGTTATAGCAGGGTTGTCGCAGTCAGGAAATACAAACCGGGAATCGTCAGGGAATTTTAAAAAGTCAGGAAAAACCTGGAAATGTCAGGAAAACTGATGAAAGCGCCACGGGAAAATTTTAAATTCACCTATTTCCATCCTAAAATGAGTTTGACGTTTCGAACAACAAACTATTTCAAATCATGCCATTTTAAACATCTGGCGTACCCTTAATTGTCAGAAAATTTTACCAAAATGTGACGGAGAAATCAGGAAATGTCGGATAATTTAATTTTCCAAATTCCGTGGCAACACGGGTTCTAGAATGAATTTGACGTCGGGAACAACACATTTTGCGTAAATACTATTTCGACTTATGTCTCTCTAATCATCTTGCGTCTTTTAAAAATTGTCTGAGAATTTCACTCAAATGCGTCAGGAAAATCAGGGAAATGTCAGGGAATTTTATTCTCTCAATTTTTTTGGCAACTCTGTCGAAACCGATTTTTTTTAAAAAAAAAAAAAAAAAATTTAAATTATTCGAGTCGAGAACTTTAAAAAACGAAATACTCGATTATATCAAAGAGCACTGAAGAATAAAAATGGAGAAAATTCTCGAACTTACAGATTTGAAGGACATGTTGAAGCGGGAGACGTCTGCCTGTCTACGAAGTGCGAAGTGCGAACTTGAAAACGATAGACGTACTGTGCCGTGAGGGGGTGGCGAGAGGCTTTATATCCATCCGCGCCAGGACGGAGGATGGAGTGAAACGAGGAACTTTGGAGTCGTGAACTTGCATCCGAGGTCACCCTCGCCGGCACCTGTAACCGCGTCACAGCCACTCCATGGGTGTGACCGTGAAACGCGCGCCCGCTCCTGAACGCTGGAGGCTGGACCACGCGACGTCCACCAGACGTGGGAACGTGCCGTATCCGACGTCCAGCGGGTCGTCTGTGCGGTTTTTTGTGCCGCGAGAAAAAATTGAGGGTCTCAACTGGGGAAGAGGTGTCTGGACGAGGTCTAGATGGTTCTGGCGAGGTGTCATAATCAGAGCGATGGCCAAAGTGCAAAACCACGTATCTCCAATGCGGGATTTCAATATCACAGCTCCTACTTTAAAATGGAGATGTTGCATGTGTGAGGAATTTGCGATTCGACTGTTGATTTTTATGTAAAAGTTTGCGAGAAACACGATGGTGCTACTGGTTTTTTCTGAAATCAACTCCTAAGCTCAAAAAAAGCTCTCAAGTTGATATTTATATTTATAGTAAAACTTAAAATTAAAATAAAAATAAGTTCAAGACAAACCATGATGCTATTCATTTTAAGTTTTACCATAAATATAAATATTTTAGATGCTACTTGCCCATAAATGTTTGTTTCTCTCAAGTTGAGGCCAAAATGGAGGGGATATCCCACGCTATTACTACATCAAGACAAACTCTCCATGCAAAGATAGGGAGCAAATACATTAGCAGGGTTGCCGTGTTTTCAGTTTTAGAGTCCCCAAATAAAGTGGCAGCCCTGCCAATGTATTTGCTCCCTATCTTTGCATGGAGAGTTTGCCTTGATGTAGAGGTGGACTCTCAGGATAGCGTGGGATATCCCTCCATTTTGGCCGCAACTTGAGAGCTTTTTTGAGCTTGGGAGTTGATTTCAGAGAAAACCAGTGGCCACATCGTGTTTCTCGTGAACTTTTACATGAGAATCAATAGTCAAATCGCAAATTCCTCACACATGCAACATGTTCATTGAGGGTCACAGCTGGGAGAGATGTGTCTGGAGGCCTACATGGTATGAGTTGAGCCGCATATTCCGTGGTTTTTTTAATATTAGAAATACATTTTTTGGAGTAAAGCCAGACCACGGAGGTTTTCAATTACCTAATTTTTATTTACAAGATGCGTGGATGCATTTCGGACATATAATCCATCTTCCATCTTATTGTTCTTATTCATCTGCATCTTTATTGTTTGTTTACCTATCACCAATTTGTTAATTATTCACCGTTCTTTTATATTCTAATTAGTCGTATAGCAAGCATTTTGACACGTTTTTGTGAAATTTGTCGCTTGTCGTATACTATACATGTGCTGAAGATGGATTATTCATCCGAAATGCATCCACGCATCCTGTAAATATCAAAATTAATTGAAAACCTCCGAGGTCTGGCTTCACTCCAAAAAATTAATGTCTACATGATTCTGGTCAGGTGTGATCACAGATCAATGGCCGATGTGCAAAACCGCGTATCTCTATTGCAGTATTTTAAAATTTCTGCTCCTATTTTCATTTTTCAAACAATCAAGAAAGCAAGCCAACTTTTGGAATTGATACAGAATATTTTGCTAACAAAGAAGAAAAATTGAGGAAGTCTTCGAAAAATTACGTTGACTGGTTTTCCACAGAAAAAATGGATTGCATTTTGCAAGAAGGAACCAGGAGGATTGCAATGTTGTTAAGATTGTGCAACTTCTTTTGTCTTGGAAGAAAAACCTGATTGTCCATTAACAATTTCTATTTTGCTTCCCGAAAACTGTGCATTATACTTTGGATCGGTGTTAAGACCAAATAGATTCAGGTATAAAAAAGTGGTTTATGTTAATTGTTGTTTGCCTGTTTGTACTACTGATGACAGACCCTAGGGCCGAAATGCACCTAGAAATGTAATGAGCCATTTGTTACACTTGGATTGCATTTTGCAAAAAGGAACCAGGAGCGTTGCAATGTTGCTGAGATTGTGCAGCTTCTCTTGTCTCGGAAGAAGAACCCGTTGATCTGTAAACAGTTTCTATTTTAATCGCTGAAAACTGTACATTTAGGACAAAAATGGACGTATTTCTACCAAACAGACCTATGTGCAGGTGAGAAATATGGGGTGTGCTCGTCGAAGCTGCGTAAGAAGCAATGTAAAGTGGGCGTGATTCCTTTTGAAGAATTGAAAAAGCGGGATATTACATTCTATCAAACAGACCTATGTGCCATCTGAATGCGGGATTCATGAGCCGCGGACATGGCAAGAGAGTGTTGTGGACAGGGCTCATGAGTTAATGCCTCCCCGACGAAGATCGCGCCCCCGCTCTGGGGCTCGATCATTGCCGCTGACGTCACTGGCGCTTTATTATTCTCATTCACTCTTACGCAAAGAGAACTAACGAGCACACCCCATATTTCTCACCTCCACATAGGTCTGTTTGATAGAAATACGTCCAAATTACCATGTAAATTTCATATTTTTTCATGATTTAAATACTTTTATCGCAAAGGATGAAGTTGCACAGTTTTAGCATCATTGCAATGCTTCTGGTGCTTTTTTGCAAAATGCAATCCAAATAAAGTATGACAGGAAGTCTGAACTGGTAAAGAGGTGTCTGGACGAAGTCAAGATGGTTCGGGCAAGGTGTTATATTGTCACAATCAGAGATCAGTGGTGTGGTGTGCTTTGCGATATATCGATTGATCTGCCATTTAAACCCATGGCAAAGGATCGATGAACGGGGTATTCGCAACGAACACTTAATAATAGATTCCTCACCATAGCTTCAAATGGGAATATATCGATGGTCGATCATTCACACCTCACCACCGTCAGAGATCGCTGCGGGCCGATTATTGAAACTGATAGACAAAGCTATAGACAAAGAAGACAGAGGGAGTATAGAGCGATCCTATTGGTTGACATGATTGGATCTTATAGACTAAGGAAGAAAATGATGGACTAACTGTCAGGTTTCTCATGGTTGCCGTTAGTTAGTCCATTACCTACCTCCCATGTCCATTGCCACCACCCACTTCCACCAATAGGATCCCTCCAAATCCCTTTTGTCGTCTTTGTCTATAGCTTTGTCTATCAGTTTCAATAATCGGCCCGCTGGTCGAAGTGCGAAGCCACGTATCTCCAATGCAGGATTTCAAATTTCCGCTCATATTTCCATTTTTCGAAGAGAAAACAGCCAACTTTATGGCTCTAGAAAGTTGCTGGTCGGACAGATCTTATTATTTTTAGCTAGTCTACAAATATCAAGCATCAAAACACGACTCAATTACCAGCGCGCAACTGACCCATTATTACAATTTTGCAACATTGGGCTTCGTCCTTTAAACATCTACAAAAAAATCTAAATACATGGAAATTGACTGTCTCTCTTGGAATCCTTGGTTTTGAATGGATTTGAATTCGATGGAGGAGAAAAAATACTATTGCCAACTTGCCAGAGTCACCTGTGCCTCCCAAGTTCCTCTCTGTTTTCTCCATTCTAAAATCTAAAACTGCTCTGTCAACTTACTGCCGTAAACATGTGTTTACTCAAGCATGTCTCGATTTCAAAATGGTCCATTCCAAGGTTCTTGAAAACGAACTTCCGCTTTACGAAAGTTACGTTGCTCTACAATTATCTCCTCCTTAATTAACGACTCAGTTGCGTCTTCGAAGTCATAAATTTTATTGTTGGGTCACGAACGGCGACACGGTGGAAAACATCAACCGACAATGTTTTCTATGGATCACCCATTCTTCAAACTTTTGAAATCTGATCGTCATTCCTTGAAGGGAGCTTTCCTGGGGGTAACATTGTCAGCAAAGCTATTAATGTAAGAGAAATTATTGTCAGCGCGCGTATGGGGGTGAAGGAAAGGATTGTGATAGCCTTCGAATACTTCCCCTTCCCCACCTGCACATAGTTTTGTTTGACAGAATTACGTCCAATTTACTTTAATGAAATGTACCTGTCCAATTTTTGTCCGAAATTTATCTGCTTTTTGCATGAAGTCTGAAGAAAAATCAGTGAAGTTTTCAGTTAGAAAAGCTCAAGATTTTCCTGATTAATATGCAATTTGCAAGTGGAAAGGCAACATTGAAATAAAGTTACGTTCTTTCGCAAGGGAACGACGATATGTGACCGGATCTGTGATCAGGGATCTTCCAAATATTCGAATTTGAGTTGACTAACGAGCACACCTCTTCTCTCCCACCTGGTTCCGTTTAGAAATACGCCCCAATAGCCCGTTCAATGGAATATCCAGGGAATTTGGCAAGGGTGGGTCCGATATTCATTCAGAAGTCACGGATCCGGTCACCGTTCGATACGATCTGATCGTGAACCGATACCAAAACTAGAGTAAGATGCCGAAGGACTGTGACATCGTGACAATTAACACATCTGACTTTCAAGCGCGTTGCTCCAACATGACGTCATACCTGCATATGTCATTGGCGGAAACACCATCCAACGAATGTCACTCGTTAAAATCCCAGGGTTCGGTACGGAGAAACACCGTGCGAGGAAAAAACGCCATACAAGCATTCCTGCGTTGCCAACTTTCATCAAACAAAATATCCATTTTAGAGGATATTTTTAGATATTTCGAATTGGAATTTTCAGATACTCCGGGGAAAATTCTGAATAAAACTCTGTGAAAAATTAACCAAAAAATACGCATTTATAATGTCGAGGAAATTTGGTTTTTAAAAGTAGAAATTTGGCAACGCCCGAATGGTCATACGGCGTTTCTGCGCAGCGCGGCGGCACAAGAGACTGTTTCGCTCGTAAAATACCTCTCATTCATCGCAATCGTTTTTTAGTGCTCGATTTCATGGGTTAATCGTCCGTTAATTTGATTTGGCATGAAAGTATTCTCGCGGACTCGTAGTTTGGAGGCCCTGAGAAATGGAGGCCAGTCAACTCGACCCGGTGGCATATTCGTCTATGCTGACACCCAGGAAAAACGAATTTTCCTCGAAGACCAAGGCATGAAAAACATTTTTACATTTTTTTAAAACATGTTGTTGAGCTGTCGCACAAAGTTGAGTGGAAATCCATTAGCTTGGTGCTATAATTTGTCGTTTCTCGAAAAAGGGAATGTAACCTCATCCAAAAATTGCAAAATTGACTCAAACAATTCAATTTTTTACAAGAGTAATCCTGCATATTTTCGTTGAAAATTCGTCTGCACCGCTAGCGAAAAGCGAATCCACTGTGCATTATTTTCAGGAGAGGTATGCCTTCGAATTTCATGACGCATAAAAGAGTTCGCATATTAATTTGTAAAGATAGCTATTGCTGCACGCAGAATGTTTTGTAGCATGCTTGCGAAATGAAGGCGCAGCATAGGCATTACCTCGCCCGGTATCTAATGACTTCCGTAAAGCTCATTTAATTACCAAGCTTCCTCTAATGTTTCCCGCAGAAAACAATATTCTCGCTCGGGTGTAGAGACAGAGGTGCAAGAAATAGTCTGGGCCTTTTTCTTTAAAAAAAAAATCATCGGGAAATAATTTTATGAAAAATGGAATGTTTCTCTGTGGATATATATGCTCTGCAGTTGTTATCACCAATATATCAAACCAATTAGCAGAATCGGATTGATTTTTTGGCTAGTTTGATTTTAAGTCACATTGTCAAACCACACTAGCTAACCTTGCGGTGAAAATACCGTCAATTTCAATACTTTTTGAAATTGGTAAACATGGTGTCTATGATTTTGGATTTATTTCGTCTCATTATATCTGTTCAATCTCCTCGATGATATACCCCCTGATGAATTAACGTTCGGGATCTCCTCTCTTTTTCTTCTAAATTCTCTTGACAGGTATGTCTCGACAAAGGTCAGAAAAAAATCGACTTTTTCATCTAATATCAGAGAGAAATCAACGGCGCTTTGCACGAATTCTCTGGAAAACGTTTCATTCTCTGACAAATTCTGGCCTTTTTTTGTGGTTTTTTCAGGTCCTAAAACCAATAAAAATCCAATACATTCTGCACGAGTATGCTGCCGTGCTAAGAAGAACGCGTATGAACATTTGAGAGTTGCCAAATTTGCTCCGATAAAATGTTTATTTTTGAGGTAAGTTATGAATTATTTCTCTTGAAATTTTCTGAAGCCTGAAATGAAATTGCGAACAAAATTATCTGAAAAGTTGGAAGGGAAATATTCACAAGTTTACCAGGAAATCCATGTCTTATCAAAGGAAATTTGGCAACGCCTGAAGGTTCATACGGTGTTTTTCCTTAGCACGGCAGTATGGCAAATGCTACCAGGACATAGATTACCTCCCCCGAAATTCCATCTAATGATACATTCTCTATACCTTTGTCCGCACATTCGAACAGTTCAGGAAGGGTCAAGATTATAGTCTTTCCGGACAGTGAGTACTTGGGTTCCCTGGACGGGTCCTCAATGTATCGGCTTCGATGTACATCGACCGTGTTATTAATTACGTCTCAAAGATGCAAAGAGGACCATCTGAGAGGGAGCCGTCTATTTCCGCGCCCGGCACCGCGTCACAACCCACAAACACTGTTGCCAACCCATGCGCGGAAGAAAACATATCTCAATCTACAATTCATTAATGGAGATGTTGCATGTGTGAGGAATTTGCGATTTGACGGTTGATTCTCACGTAAAAGTTTGCGAGAAACACGATGGTGCCACTGGTTTTCTCTGAAATCATCTCCCAAGCTAAAAAAAGCTCTCAAGTTAAGGCCAAAATGGAAGGGATATCCCACGCTATCCCGAGAGTCCTGCACTCAACAAAACAAACCCTCCATGCAAAGATAGGGAGCAAATACATTGACAGGGCTGCCACTTTATTTAGGGACTCCAAAACTGAAAACACGGCAACCCTGCTAATGTACTTACTTCCTATCTTTGCATGGAGAGTTTGTATTGATGTAGAGAAGGACTCTCAGGATAGCGTGGGATACCCTCCATTTTGGCCTCAACTTGAGAGCTTTTTTTGTGCTTGGGAGTCAATTTCAGAGAAAACCAGTGGCACCATCGTGTTTCTCGCGAACTTTTACGTGAGAATCAACCGTCAAATCGCAAATTCCTCACACATGCAACATCTCCATTATAACATTTTAATAGTAGGAACGACAACGGTGTTTGCGGAAAGGATGAAAACGAGTAATTACACTCCGGTACATGCGGAGAGTGTGGCCGCCGCACACAGGGAACCGAGACTTTGGGAGGTGTTGGCGGACATCAAATTTTTTATTTAAACTGCGAATTTTGATGTATACCAGGGTTGTCACAGTCAGGGAATTTTTGACAGTCAGGGAAAACTTGAAAATGACAGGGAAAATGACAAAAGTGTCAAGGAAAAGTTTTCAAGTCACCTTTATTTCCTTTCTAGTCTGAGTTTGACGTTTCGAACGACAAAATTTGCCTGAAAACTATTCCAAATCATGTCCTTTTCAACAACTAGTGTAACCTCAATTGGACGTATTTCTATCGAACGGAACTAAGCACCAATTTGAGTTCCTTTTGAGGAATTTAGAATGCCGGATAGCGCGTTCTGTCAAACGGACCTTAGCGCCATGGAAAAGCATTGCGAGTAGGTATAGGACGGAATAAGCCGGACGCCCGATTCTGCCGCCAATCCAAGCCCCCCTCTACCTCTACCTTAGGTTCGTTTGATAGAAATACGTCCAATTGGACCGCGTTCAACAGAAAGGAACCAAGCCACATCAGCTATTGCCCATTTTAACCGGGCAATTTAATTTTTTACTAGAAAACGTTTATGCGGATCCTTTTGAAAATGTCAGGGAATTTGCTTTGTACTATGGAGAAGATTTACCGAAGTTTGCACGAAAATCCGCACAACTGTTTTCATGTAAAAAATTAAGTTATCCGATTAAATTTGGCAGTAGCTGATGTGACTTGGTTCCTTTCTGTTTAACGCGGTCCAATCACCAGGAAATTTTACCAAACTGTGACAGAGAAATCTCGGAAACGTCAGATAATTTAATTTTCCAAAATCTGTGGCAACCCTGGTTTCTTTCGTCGCATTATTAATTTTCAGAGGTGCTACTGAAAGAAAATTTCACGGGGATAGAAACAAACGGAACATTTTTAAGCGTTCTCGTTTTGTATTTAGGAGGGTTTAAGCTTTTGTGTGCTGGTTACACGGTCAAATTCCCATCAATTTCCGATCAAATGATGACTGGTGCGTAGGCGTACCATCTACCATCAAATTTCTGAGGCCTGCAAAAATTTGATGGTAGATGATGGAACTGTGGGGCTCGTCCGTCATCTGATTTTCACACAACCGTGCTTATTTCATGTTTATTTCAATCAACACCCTGTTTTAATTAATTTTACTCATTAATCTAGAAAACTCTCGACCGCCATTCTTGGTCATCATTTGATTGGAATTTTGACGGAAATTTGAGCGTGTAACCAGGCCATTGAAGTTTCTACACCTTGTCGAACTTTTCCCACCATTGTGCGACGGTATAGCGGGCGCCTTTATTGTCACAGTCCCCGCACGCCGCGCCGCGCCGATCCGCGGTCTATAATCTAAATAAATAAGTAGATCACTCGAGCGGCGCTATGCGACAACACCCTGTACACATTTTCAACATGGCCCCCGGAGCGCTCAAACGTGAGTTCAAAGCTGAGGCTCACCGGAAAGTGAGGTTAGGGATCTTAGGAGTGGACGGTGTCCACCCGAAGGTCGGCGGTCCGTTTCCTTGTGGGGCTACGGCACAAAGACGTCAACACACCTTGAATTGAAACCCTCTCGTCAAGCAAGAACCTCGTCGTAACTCCATCGGTGGCGTGGTCGTGAAATGCGAATGTATCGATTGGTGTATGCCATTTAAACCTATGTGGTAAAGAATCGATTATTAAGGTGTTCGCTCCATAGGTTTAAATGGCATAAGAGATCGATATTATCGCATAATTTCTATCGCCACGCACACTGAACTCCATCTAAATTTTTCAATTATTTCTGAATAAAAACCGTTCCATTACTCGCAAGGAAAACGAGGCGAAACGTAAAAAAAATCTCCATCTGTTTATGTTCTGACGGCCAAACGTACACAAAACCGCGTATCTTCTGTTTGCGACCGTTGCAAAATTTTCCTGTCATACTTTTTCATGTGATTTCCGTGGGGAAAACAAAGCGTATGTAAAAAGCAGCCCGAAACAGGAAAGGGACAATGGAAAACGCAGGAAAATGCGGGAATCAAGGCTAATAATTTACAAAATACAATAAGGCAGGGACGTTTCGGTACCTCACGTGGCACCATTATTTCAACTGCTAAATAGAATTAGTAAAATACAAATAAATTAAAATAAAAACCAGCAAAGGGCGTTACATGATGAAATTGGTATTGGAAAATGACGCCGTTCTCCTGGTTTTTATTTTAATTTATTTTATATTCTTAATTCTATTTGCAGTTGATAATGGGTTGCCGTAAGGATACCGAAACGTCCTGCCTTTTGTATTTTGTATTTTCTAAGCCTGTTTTCGCATTATTTTGTCCTGTGTTTTCATGATTTCCTTTTAATATAACTGGGCGTATTTCTGCAAACGGAAACTATGTGGCATTGTAGAACTTGAGCCCTGTAATACACTTATTCTTATGGGTCTAGGGCTCATGTCTTAAAGCACATGGTTCCGTTTGATAG